>NC_056728.1:126225424-126430424 GCF_019279795.1 Protopterus annectens
TGAGAAGAAGACAACTAACATGGAACGTTATGGTAAGTACATAACTTCTCATTTATGTTTTTCTGGATTTACAGTTTTAGTGATTTTGAACTACAAGAGAAGCCCATTGGTTTGGAGCATATCCAGCTTTGGTTTTTACACAGTTTTCTATTTGTTGAGTCTGATTCCTTAACATACGGTAGTTGGGTGGTATTAGTTTGGAGTTTTTTATATGGGGTTTAAGGCAGGTTTCTGAGATGGAGAGAATATTAGGCTGGTTATGTAGAAGCCAGGCATGAAGGTTTTGGAATTTTGTAACATAAGCTCTGAGCATTTAGAGCTGAGAACTGGAGGTGTTTGCCTGTTGCTCGGGGAGGATGGGGTTGGGGGGCTGGGTTGAGTGTGGGAGAAGGACCAGGGTTTGGGTGGATGTCTCCGGAGAAAAGGGTAAAGATGAGATGATGGAAGAGGTATTTAGTATATTTGGAGTGTAGTTTACTGGTAGTGTGTTTTATGGGCATGTGACTAGTGTAGGTGGGAGCAATGTTTTTAGAGTTAAGTAGGAGTCTGTACAGGAAGATCATGCAACTGTTGAGGGGGTAGAGACAAGGAGATGTATAGGTAGAGGTATATGTATACTTTGTAGAGGATGGGGTAGTGGTATGACATGGGGGTGATTTGCATTAATAGGTTGGGTGAGATAGTTTAGGTAAGTTAAGGTAATTAGAAGTATTGTTTGAGTAAGTAAAGATAGAGGTTTAAGATTCATGATGTTAGTTTAGGATGGTAATAAGGGGTGAGTTAAGCTGGAAGGTATTCTATTGGGTTATGAGATTTGGGTTTAGGTTTCTCGTTTAGTTGTTAATTGGCATAAAGTAATATAGGGTAGGACTCTCTAAAGGGGTAGGTTTAAGTTATTCATAGCTTAGAAAAATCGTTTCCCTAGATATACCAGTTTGTTCACCCAGTATCTCTATCAGAGTAGTCTGCAGGGAATCTTTAGTCTGCCAACTCATTACACTCCCAGAAAATATGTTCCCTATTACAGCTTTCTTCCCCATCACACCTCCTAAATACTTCATTTGCTGTCTACCTGAGGAAAATTATCTGGACCCTACTTGGGATATAAAAATACCTGTGTAAACTTTTCCAAGCAAAAATTAATTCTAAATCTTCTAGATTTTCTTGCATATTTGGAAGACATACATATATCCCACCATTGTTTCTTTGTGAATTGCTCATCCAATCTTTCTTCCCAATCCTTTCTAACTTACTCTAATTGATTCTTATAGTTATCATGCAATATTTTATATGCTGTCCTAATTATTCCTTTTTAAACAGCAGCTTCTATTATATATTCTAATAAAAACTCCGCTAGTACTGGTCTTTCATTTAGGACCCCCCCTTACTTTCTCTTTGCCCATACTCTGATATCAATCCTTGATAGGGAAGGCACTCTGTAACCTGCAGTCCAAATAAATTCTTAGTGTCTTCCCATTCTATTACCTTTCCCTCTCTAGTAATTTGCTCCCAATACCTCGTTTCCTTTGCCAGTTTTCTCCAATAAATTCCAGCCCTCTCTTACTTATTGTCTGTATACCTAATTGCAGTCATCCTTATCGGCAGAATCTCCTTTCGCCATACCTGTGTTGGCTTAGTTCTTAGAATACTTTCTGCTACTTTATGAATATAATATTCTGTATGATTATTGTTATTCTCCTTAAAGTTCTGCACCCAAAGTCCCAATCTCTCATTATTTGACCCCCCCCCTTTTCATCATCATCCCTTTCCATTTTGAATTATAGATTTTGGCTTGTTTTATGTATAGGAACCTAAACTCTGTAGTTCTGAAATGCCCCTTCAAATCGGGTAATCCCAGTCCGCCTTGTTCCATTGGAAGAATCAGCGTATACAGCTTGACTCTTTCTGTCTTCCCCTCCCAAATAAAATCCTTCAGCTCTTTATTAATTGCTATCCACAACTTCTCTGGTTGATAAAAATGTGCTTGACTTGTGTATAAGACTAAAGGGACTAAAACATTTTAACTGCTTGTATCATGCTATCCATATCCATATAGCAGAGCTTCCAGTTTCTCAGTATTACTTTTGTTTATTCTCATCCCACATATCCTTAGCTGCCACACCAGAATCATTTTTAATCTGTATTCCTAAGTACTTCATTTTATCATGTCCCCATAAATATGGATACTGTTGAACCAATTCCTGTGTAGGTACATAATTTACAGCTATTACCTTTGTTTTAGCTTCATTCATTTTGTATCCTGAAAAGATATTAAACTGTTTCAAAATGTTCCACAAAACTGTAATGTCCATTTTCTGGTTTTATCGGGTATAAAATAATTATCATCTGCAAATGCAGCCATGCTTTTCTTGACTACCATTCAAATTATATCCTTGACTTTCTGAGTTCCTTATTTTCTTTGCCACTAGTTTTAAATATAATGCAAATAACAAAGGGGAAAGAGGATATCCCTGCCTGGTTCCTCTGCTGAAGCAGAAATTATCAGACAGGAACCCCACCCACTTTGTTTCACTTCCGATCCCTCATATAGCCTCTAAATCAACCTTATAATTTTATCAGGGAATGCAAATATTTCTCATAATGTTCCAGTTTACTCTTTCAAATGCTTTCTCTGCATCAAGACTCACTAACAACAGTGGTATTTTCTAACATTCTGCTTCCTCTGGATCATCAGTGTTCTGTTAATGTTATCAAACGTTTGCCTCCCCACCACAAAACCACATTAGGTCTATATCTGTCAATGCTGGCTTCATTTTTGCCATTCTTTTAGACATTATTGGCATAAACACTTTATAATCATGGTTTAGTATTGAAATGGACTTGTATGAAGCTGGATCTGTTGGGTCTTTACCCACTTTAGGTATTACAGCGACCACCACTTTCTTCCAGGATGTTGATGATCCTCCTTTTAAAATATTGTTGAACAAAATCTCCCACATCTTTATCACTTTCTTCCCTCCTAATTTCCAGCCTTCCATAGGAATACCATGTGTTTCTGGAGACTTTTCTGCAGACTGATTATATTGTTTTGAGCCTCATCTACCTCTAACTTTGCATAATTAAGCCTGTCATCCAAAGGAGTAAGCCTGCCATAAATACTTCCATTTGTGCTCTTTCTTGATTATACAAATATTCATAAAATTTGTAGAAAATCTCTAAAACCTCTATAGGATCTATGCTTATTTTTCTTGTTATAGGTTCCCCCTAAGTTTGGTGAATACCCTTTCAAAGATCTGCTGCCTGAGTCACTGTACTAAAAGTATTTATGCTCCAGAGTTTTTTTTTCAAACACCTTTATTGAATTATCACTTGTGACATAGGCAAATTTACATTCATATAAAAATAATCAAACTATATTAATATAACAAACATTATACTTCACATATACTGCTGTATATAATATAATCTAAACAATATTACATAATTGATTCAGTTCCTCCCTTTTTAAACAAGAAATGTCTTTATTAAATGATCACTTACTACATAGGCAATCATACCTTTATATAAATGAAAACAAATCACAATGACATAATCCTAGTCGCAAGCATTTTACATCACAAACCATACTGACACACTCCCAGTTGTAAACATTATGCATCACCTATAATATACCCAATCCTTCTCACTCAAACATTACACAACTTATTTAAGTACCGCTGAGTTGTAATCTGTGCTTTCTAAGATCATGCATATTATCAAGATACTCCCATATTTTCTCTTTATCACTCTGCATTTGCTCCATACCTCTCAACCTAGAAACATCAAAAATCTGGACAAAGGCCCATGAAAAATAGGTACAAATCTGTACGCTGATTAACATACAATTTTCATACATAATTATGTAACCCCACCCACTCCCATGGAATTGTGAAATACCAACTTTTAAAAGCTAACTGAAGAACAGACAAAATATGATCACTTTTCCCTTTTTATCCTGTTTCCACTGCAAACACTATCTTGCATTTAAGTTATTCACCTACAAGTACTTTGCTATCCCCAAGCAATCATTATTGGACTATATTTTAATAAAAGATTTTGTAAAAATTTTTATTAATCCATGCACCAAAAAAATAATTACTGTACCCCTTAGTGACATCATTGTGGAAGGAGTGTGGAATGTGCCCATAGACTTTAATGGCTGCATCCCTGCGCATGCAAGATGGTATGTCCATTAAAGTTTTCAAATCCAATCCCATGCTATCCCCAAAATGATGTCAGTGAAAGTAAAGCTCACCAATTATATTCAGGGACAATGGATACGAATTTGATAAGTGCAAACATGTTTCACAGGAATGTATGTTTATTATTTTGTACCACGGCATGTGGTTCAGTCAATATCATCTATATGTCTTCTGTGTTATAGTACATTGTTTTGCTGTAAGTCAAGTTACACAAAATGTGCTTGAGCCACCTCAACAACATAACACCCCACCCCAACATTAGACCCCCTGCAACATGGAAGCAGTGCACTTCACTGTACACACCATTGTATTTTATTTGCTTATGTTTGTTAACCAGGTAAGCATCAAGCAAAACTTTTCATTCACAACACAATCCATAGTCAAGATGACACACAAATGGTCATAACAAAGCAGTTACAGCTAGAAATTATACATTACGTAAGAGTACAATGAGAAAATCATTTTGGATGGGTTTGTAAAGAAGATTAAATACAAAGCTGTTTCACTCCAGTGCTGCATTCCTTGCTACTGAAATAACATAGTACTGTGCTCAAGTTTCTTATAATGCATCCACACCATAAAATCAACATTTACAATTATTACAGAAAAAAATACATTGGAGAAGGTTGTATTAGGAGAAACATATTTAGGACAAATTACTCTCAAATGTCTTGCATTTCAGTATGTCTGACATTAATTAAGAAGCAGAAAATTATTAAGATTAGAAATTTAAAATTTAAATAAAAGAGGAATTAATTCTTGAAATTAAAATATGGAAAGTCTAGATGTTTAATACAGTAGAGGAAAAGGGTGATATGAGTTATGTCAGATGGGAATGCTCTACAATTGTTTGGGAATCTTACAGCTGACCTGCACCTGAATTTAGTTTAGTCATGTTAGTAAAAATATCCCAGCCAGCACTTGAATCCCACAAAATTCAAAATGTAAACCACATAAAAGACACAGAAGGATCCAAGGACAGCAAGGAATTCCAGTATAATTCTTTCCTTTAATATAAAATGACAGGTACATAAGCGCTTTCGTAGCAAAGCCACTTCATCAGATGTATACTAAAACACAGACAGAACCATTTATATAATCAATTCAGTAGATCGCATGACTATTTACAATTACTACTAAAAGGTATATTACATCCATAAAGAACTACGTCCAAAAGTAGTAACATTCCATCTACAACTAAGTAACAAACACAAATACATTATATATAAAAAACATAAAGATAATATAAAACATTCCAAAAAATAAATATTCATTAAAGCAGTTGTAAAATTTTTAAATACATGTATTATTTCTTCAAACTTCTGTCTCTAAGCCTTGGTTTAATAGGTACCCTATCTTTCAGGCCATGCCCAAGGTCTCCTCTCAACCTGATTATCCATTTGGATTCCAACTGCTCTGTTAAATTGTTGATGTCTCCCTTCCTGATGTTATCAAAAATACATTCTACTACTATAAACTTAAAAGAGTGGGAACTATCTGCACTTAATATGTGCTTGGACAGGGCACTAACATTACTACCTTTATTAATATGATAGTAATGTTCTCTAATTCTCTCCATTAGTGTCCTGTCCGTTTTCCCTACATAAAATTTAAAGCAGGTAGAGCAATAAACCAAATATACAACATGCGCAGTTTCAAAGTGGCATAAGCATTAAATTTATACATTTTATTTTGGTCAGGATGGGTATACTCTCCACTACTGTCAATATACTGACAGTATTTGCAATGTCCACATGGCATAGTACAATGTTTATTCAACAATCTCTTATACCTCTTAGGGGCACAAAGACGCTGTTTCAGAGATTTCATATTTTTGTAGACAAATGTAGGTTTCTCATTTATAATACTTCTCATAGCTTCATCAGTGGTTAAAATTTTACAGTGTTTCTCTATGATGTCTCTGTAACACTTAACATCACTAGAATAGTACAGACATACTTTTAGTTTGTCATTTTCTTCACTATATACATTCATTTCAGTACTCCTAATATGTTTCTTACCATAGTAAGGTTTAGCTCTGTCACCTCTTAGTTTTGTGACAGTTCTAACACTTTCACTGACATAGTTCTCAGCGTAACCCCTAGCAATAAAAGCTTTCTCTAAATATTGAGTTTGCTGGATAAATTCATCATTTTTGATACTACATCTAGATCCCCTGAATACCTGACTCTTATCAACACTTTTAAACACGAGTTGGATGCATACTGTTTCTATGTAGAAATTGGTTACAGTAACATGGTTTCATATATAATTTCGTAGTTACTCCATTCTCTGCATCAATTATAACACTCACATCTAAAAAATCTACTGACTGACTCGAAATGATAGAAGAGAATTTCAAATAGGTAGTGGTTTCATTAAGATATTCTGTGAAAGCTCTGAAAGACTGTATGGCCCCTTTTCAATGCAGAAAGATCATCCACAAAGCGTCTATAAAAGATCACTTGTGGACTGAAAGGCCCTTCAAATACATGGTCTTGTTCCCATGTCACTAATACAGCATTGGCGTAGCTATGGGCACAAGATGTGCCCATAGCTACGCCATGCTTCTGCCAATATATGCAGTCATTAAATACAAATAAGTTGTTTTGTAAAACACATTCTAACAGAACAGTCAGTAATTCCACTTCCTTATCAGAAAACGTACTATACTTCTGTAAGAAACATTTCAATTTCTTTATACCATCATCATTAGGAATCACAGTGAATAATGATGAGATGTCTAAGGTAGCCAATAAGCTGGTGTACAGAACCAGATTCCATATACATAGAGAAGAAGCTTAGGCCTATTTTGAATGAGATCTTGCACGTGTTAAGAGACACTCAACACTTTTTAAGTGATATATTTTCATGTATTGAAACTTTATCTATCACTGAAGATTTATTACTGGCCACCTTAATGATTATATAACCATTAAACCGTTATTATCTATTAAGTAAGTTTTGCATCTATTATTGAACACAAATAAGGTTTCGCCAATGACATACATGGTGAGTTCAGTGGATAGATGCTGTTGTACAACCATTTTATGCACACAGCCATAGGAAGATTGTCATTTCTTTTTAGTTGTTTTTTTAATAGTTATTTTAACATTTGTTGATTATTTTAGGGGGGTAAATCACATAATGTATAAGTCAGCAATCATTTGAATGTAGTGATGGTAGTTATTTCTACCAGTATCAAATGTTCGCACATATTTTCTTATTCTTATTTTTATACTTTTAACGACTACAGAGGAAGTTCGATTTGAACAATCAACTGCACACAAGTATTTGAAATGATATTTGAATGAATTGTATGAATTATTTTATGTATGGAAATTTTGGGCGCACTTGTCACTTTAAATACATCTTGAATTGGAGCCAAATGCAGTATTTAAACTGCAACAGTTTTTGTATTGAGTTGTTCTGATGAAGCCCACATTCTTGTGGGTGAAAGCGCTTAACAAGGAGTATTAAAAAGAAGATTTTAAAGCCAACTTGGTGGTTGGTGTGCATTTATACAGCATTTGTATAGCCAAACTGTCAGTGGCTTGGTTATTGCTGGTGGTTCAGTGGCATCTCAGGAGTCCGTGGAATCAGCGTTTTTAAGCATTTGTTTGTTTGTATCCAGTTGACGGAACACTTTTTCGGTTAAGGAATTGTTTGCCATGGATTTCGACAGAGACGCCTCACCTGTTCCTTCACCTATCGGGAGAGGAGAAGTAATGAAACTTCAGGCGGAGGTTTCTATGCTATGGGGTGATGTGAGCAAAATTATTGCCATGTTCACACAAGTAGGAGTCAATGTTGCTGGCACAACTAAGGAAGATACATGCAACATTTCTTTAAACAATGGTAATGGTATGCTATTGTTCAACGGCAAAGCAGATACCAGACATGCCTCTCTACATGAAGTAGGCAACAGTGAAGGTTCATTCAAACCCAACGATGATCCCATTGTGGTCATTTCTTCACCGGAGAGCTCTAATGGACAGGGTATTGGACGCAGAAGTTTAGCGGTTATTGATTTACCAGCTACTCAGTCTCAAGTGGAGCCTCGCAATAGCAGCAAGTTGGGCATTTCTGATTTTACCTTTGATTTTTCTTTTGGGGAACTGGATGAAGAGGCGAAATGGACAGGCACTAAGACCAAGAGAACGCAGCCTATGAGAACTTATTTCACTGCCAATGTCAAGGATATCGTGGACAAAGGTTACTGTTAAACCCAGTGTTTATTGCGGTGCTACAGACAATGGGGAAAGATGTAGGGGTAAGAAAGAAGCTCATTTAAGGAATTTTTTAGACAACAACTGTGTATTTGACCGAGTGAATAGTGATTTTGTTGATGAGTAGTCTAACCCTTTAGCACCGAAGTGTACATTAAGGGATTTTATTTTTGCACTTGGGGAAAAAATGAATTTAATTAACAATTTAAAATTAGACAATGCATACTTGACTAAATGTATAAATTTAAAAATTGTCCCTATGGGGTTGCGGTTTTTCAAGCACCCTATGGGGGTGGATATTTCTGACAATATCAAAGGCTAATTTAATCAATTATTTGATCAATTCGGTCTACAGTATATGCAGTTATTGATCAAGTATAACAATGAAAAATTGTGTAAGTGTATGAATGAATGAAGTAGAACGGTTGAATGAGATGATTCTTAATGATTTATTTTTTCTCCCAATGGGAGAAATTGTATGTAAAACAATTTGAAATGGCTGACAACAAAACTCAGAAGGTTTATAATAAAAAATGTAAAAAGATAAAGAGAGATATTGACCAGTACAGCAAGGGCCATGCCTATCAGTGGGGAGATCACAAACATACAACAAATATTGCTAGGGATTACTACAGTTATAGCAATGGGACATATAAGAATGAGGACACTTACAACCAGGATGGCAGATTACATTTTCAAAGTGGTTGGAAACAGGAACAGCACATAGATTGGAAAAGGGAAGGAAAGTGGAAGAAAAAACATCTACATCAAATGTACAGAAGACACAAGAATACCCCAGGGAAAAGGGGAGAAGTGAGGTATTGGTAGAGGAGTGGAATAATATGCCTTCTAACCACCCACATTCTGACAATGGTCAGGGTATCACCAAAGAAGGCATTACTTATAGTTACAACAACTTCAATATATACAACTACACAGACCTCTCATTAGTAAAAGCACATTTTGATTTGCTTTCTAAAGGAATGAAATACATTCCCACAACCTGCTTCAGACTAGTTGACTGTTTAAGTGAGTTTAAATTATTTATCAGGAAACTTAACTTAGCCATTCTGTTTAAGGACACTGATGCAGTTACTGAGCACAGGGCAAGGGGTGTAGGCACACTTAAAAAGAAAAGCTGTTATGTGCCTCCTATGCACCCGAATGTATTGGTCTATGACAGATTGGTAACTAAGCAGATTTACCAACTGCAGAACAAGTTAATGGGTAAAAAATCAAATAGCAACCTTCCCATGGAAGAGATTAGAATTTTGGAAGACCTGAGAGAAGACAAGAGTATTCGGGTAATGAAACCAGATAAAGGAGGAGGAGGAGTAATATATGATAGTTTGGAATATACTTCAAAAATGCATGAGATTTCACACCTGTCAGGTAACTATGAAATTGTTTCTATTAATGAAATCAACATTGTGTATAGACACATAGACATGCATGTGGAGGAATTCTGTATAGACAGAAGAATTACTGAAGACACTTATAATTTCTTGAAAGTAGAACATCCCAAATTAGCTACCTTAGTGGGGATTCCCAAGGTACATAAAAATGTCAGCAATCCACCCTTCCGTCCTATAATCTCAGGCAGTAAATCTAAAACATTCCCATTGGGAGTTGCAGTGGATACCATGTTGAAACATATGTATGAGAAGATTCCACACATGGTTAAGGACTCGTGGGAGTTTCTAAAGAACTTTCCTGTTGACATATGGAAAGAAGGTCTAATATATGTTACCATTGATGTCATAGACTTGTTTTCTTGCATTCCCAAGGAGGAAGGTATGAAGCCTTTGCCAATAGTATCAGAAAATACACTGATCTGGAATGGGATATGGTCTACCTGATTCTTGAATTGATGTCCCTAGTTCTAGATCACAACTATATACTATATGAGGGCGAACATTTCAGACAAACCAAGGGAGTAGCCATGGGGGCAGCATGTGCCCCTATATATGCCAATCTGGTCATGTTAGACTGGGAAGAGATAGTTGTGTTTAAAAGTGACTATTATTAACATGTCAGATATTACTCCCGTTTTTTAGATGACAAATGCATCTTATGGGATGGTAGCCAGGCAGTTCTGAATAACTTTTTGGATTATTTAAACCAAAGTAGTGAATTTCTCAGATTTACTTCATCCAGTAGCAATGAAGGTATAGCTTATTTAGACACCTATATATCCAATGGGGACAAATGTTTTAAGTCCCGAAGACATAGAAAAAGCACATTTACCAATGGATATCTGGAATATACCAGTAATCACCCCAGGAAATTGTTATACAATATATATAAAATTAGAGCCATAAGAATGACTTCGGAATACACAGTGATGGTAGAAGATATGGATTTCATCACTGAACTGTTCAAAGAAAGGGGTTACAATAAGAACATGATGAAGGACATGAGGAATTATGTTATCAAGGAATGGGGACACAAATACACCCCACTACTAGGAGTCAATGATAAGGAAAGGATATTTAACATGATGGAACAGGACGGTTCCAATCATATAGGCACAAATGGGGATTATAATAGAGCTTGTGTATTGGAGTATGGTCCACATAAGAACAAAATAAAGAATATCTTGACTAGTAATTGGAATGTCATGATGGTTGACCAAGACATAGCAAAAATATTGGGTCCCAAACACTCATTTGTGTACAAAATGGGCTGTAATATTAAGATGTATTTGGAAAGAGGGACAATAGGTAAAGGAATTGACAGCACTATGAAGCACACAAAAAAAAATGTGGTAGTTGTAGTCAATGCCAGGCAATAAATGAAGAGGAAGGTATTATTTTGAATAATGTCAATAGGACTAGGATAAGATTCAAACAAGGTAATTGTAATTCCAAATTTGTCATATACTTGGCAAAATGCTGGACATGCCCAGGATACTATACAGGGAAGACTGAAAGAAATTTCAAAAAACGTATTTATGCACACCTATATAGTATCAAGAGAAAGGATGCAAACAATGCCCTATATAGACACATAGAGAAGTATGGGGAAGGGCATTGTTTTAAGTTTGCCATTTTGGAAAACATTGTTTCTAACCCCAGAGGGGGCAACATTAAGGCCATTTTGGCTTATAAAGAATTATGGTGGCAATTATTTACTGATGCCTCAACCCCTACGGGGCTTAGTGATTATATAACCATTAAACCGGTATTATCTATTAAGTAAGTTTTGCATCATCTATTATTGAACACAAATAAGGTTTTGCCAATGACATACATGGTGAGTTCAGTGGATAGATGCTGTTGTACAACCATTTTATGCACACAGCCATAGGAAGATTGTCATTTCTTTTTAGTTGTTGTTTTTAATAGTAATTTTAACATTTGTTGATTATTGTAGGGGGGTAAATCATTGTTGCTTGTGAGATCAATTAGAATTTTACATAATGTATAAGTTAGCAATCATTTGAATGTAGTGATGGTAGTTATTTCTACCAGTATCAAACGTTCACACATATTTTCTTATTCTTATTTTTATATTTATATATTTTTATACTTTTGATGACTATAGAGGAAGTTCGATTTGAACAATGAACTTCACACAAGTATTTGAAATGATATTTGAATGAATTGTATGAATTATTTTATGTATGGAAATTTTGGGCGTACTTGCCACTTTAAATACATCTTGAATTGGCGCCAAATGCAGTATTTAAACTGCAACAGTTTTTGTATTGAGTTGTTCTGATGAAGCCCACATTCTTGTGGGTGAAAGCGCTTAACAAGGAGTATTAAAAAGAAGATTTTAAAGCCAACTTGGTGGTTGGTGTGCATTTATGCAGCATTTGTATAGCCAAACTGTCAGTGGTTTGGTTATTGTTGGTGGTTCAATGGCGTCTCAGGAGTCCGTGGAATCAGCGTTCTTAAGCATTTGTTTGTTTGTATCTAGTTGACAGAACGCTTTTTCGGTTCCAAAATTATATAGGAAACCATGTTACTGTAACCATTTTCTACATAGAAACAGTATGCATCCAACTCATGTGTTTAAAAGTGTTGTCAAGAGTCAGGTATTCAGGGCATCTAGACTTAGTTTCAAAAATGATGAATTTATCCAGCAAACTCAATATTTAGAGAAAGCTTTTATTGCTAGGTGTTACGCTGAGAATTATGTCAGTGAAAGTGTTAGAACTGTCACAAAACTAAGAGGTGACAGAGGTAAACCTTACTATGGTAAGAAATATATTAGGAATACTGAAAAGAATGTATATAGTGAAGAAAATGACAACCTAAAAGTTTGTCTGTACTATTCTAGTGATGTTAAGTGTTACAGAGACATCATAGAGAAACACTGGAAAATTTTAACCACTGATGAAGCTAAACCTTTGTCTACAAAAATATGAAATCTCTGAAACAGCGTCTTTGTGCCCCTAAGAGGAATAAGAGATTGTTGAATAAACATTGTACTATGCCATGTGGACATTGCAAATACTGTCAGTATATTGACAGTAGTAAAGAGTATACCCATCCTGACCAAAATAAAATGCATAAATTTAATGTTTATGCCACTTGTGAAACTGCTCATGTTGTATATTTGGCTTATTGCTCTACCTGCTTTAAATTTTATGTAGGGAAAACGGACAGGACACTAAAGGAGAGAATTAGAGAACATTACTATCATATTAATAAAGGTAGTGTTAGTGCCCTGTCCAAGCACATATTAAGTGCAGATAGTCCCCACTCTTTTAAGTTTATGGTAGTAGAACGTATTTTTGATAACATCAGGAAGGGAGACATCAACAATTTAACAGAGCAGTTGGAATCCAAATGGATAATCAGGTTGAGAGGAGACCTTGGGCATGGCCTGAATGATAGGGTACCTATTAAACCAAGGCTTAGAGCCAGAAGTTTGAAGAAATAATACATGTATTTATGAATTTTACAACTGCTTTAATGAATATTTATTTTTGGAATGTTTTATTTTATCTTTATGTTTTTTTACATATAATGTATTTGTGTTTGTTACTTAGTTGTAGATGAAATGTTACTACTTTTGGATGTAGTTCTTTATGGATGTAATATACCTTTTAGTAGTAATTGTAAATAGTCATGTGATCTACTGAACTGATTATATAAATGGTTCTGTCTGTGTTTTAATATACATCTGATGAAGTAGCTTTGCTACGAAAGCGCTTATGTACCTGTCGTTTTATATTGAAGGAAATAATTATACTGGAATTCCTTGCTGTCCTTGGATCCTTCTGTGTCTTTAATTAGATTAGTCATGGTTCTGTCTAGTCTTGTAAAGTGACGAGACTGCTAATCTGTATCTCTCAAACAGCTACAGCTGTTATATCAATAAAATGAATTTGTTTATTAAGAGTAGTCCTGAAAACTGGATAATGCTAGTCTCCTCTCATTTCTTTGGGCAGATGTTTCCAGTTCACTGGAATGACTTTACAGAAGGATTTTTCACCAGGGTTTTTTTTTTTAATTGCATTCATAATAAAAGTTATATAGGCTGCTGTATCGCCTGTAAGACCATATGCTGCAGAGAGAGTTAACATGAAGTTAATATAAAGAGGCACAGTGGTGCAGCGGTTTCCATTGTCACCTCACAGCAAGAGGTTCTCCAGTTTGATTCTGAGATGGGGTGCCTTTTGTGTGGAGTCTGCATGTCCTCTTCCCTGCATTCATGTGGGTTTTCTCCGAGTGCTCCAGTTTCCTCCCATGTTACAAAGACATGCATCTGGAGCGTTTCTCCCCAGGCCTCCTCTGAAAATTGCCTCATTCCAAGTCGGACTTTCCCAGTAAACAAATATTAAACTAAAACAATGAGTGAGAAGTTTGTTGTTTTAGTTTTTCATTGTTTTAGTTTGTTATTTGGGATATTTTTGCAGTGACCCTAATGATAATGGACATCAGCTGGGTATAACAGCCCTGTGTTTCTAATGCTCAGTCAAACACTCTGCTTTTGCTGTGCTGATGAGGTCATAACAAGGCCAAAATATGCATATCCACAGCTAGTGGGGTTTGGCTTTATTGGCCTGAAATTGTCCATTAAAATGACGAAACAAGTCATGGGCATTCAGAATCGCCAATTAGCTGAAACACCTGATGTTCATATGGGTCATTTGCATATATCCCATGTGCCTTTCATACAAGAGGTTTGGGAGGTAACTCAGTGGAAGTTCTAGCTTTGCTGGAGTTTTCATTTTGTTTTTACAGTAAACAAATATTACAATAAATGAGGGACAGTAGTAACTGTAATTCGGCACTTTAAATTTTAATGAAAAGAAAATATATCTCAGTGTAACAATACTGGATTCAAATGTGAAACACACATTAAAAGGACACAAACTAAACCAAATGGTCAAAATTACCAAAATGTAAATACTGGCACCATTTATGTGTATTATTTACTTCAATACTCAAAAGGGCACCTATGAAGCATGCTTAATACCAGCCATTATTAGCAAATCATCAGTCACAGAGAACAGGACTGTATCAATCACAGAGAACAGTTAGTGAGAACTGCAAACATTCTACTGTCTGATACCCCCAGCCCAATTGCATACCTGTTCACATTTAGGAACTCAGCTGTGAGATACACAAACCTATCAACCAAAGCTCCACTCCACAATCATGTAGCTAAATAAAATCCTGGTAAGACATTTTATAAGATTAAGCATGTCCGTCGTCCTTCAAAACGTTACTAAGTACATTCAAAACACCGTCCATTTGTAATACTAAGTATGCACTGCATACTAACCGCAGACTCAGCCCAGAGCTGAATTCCGACAGACTGGAAGGCTAGTTATGAAGCTGACATCATCTCGCATGTCTCTGCAGTCGATGACATTAGCAGAAAAAAAAAAAGAGGCCGGAAAAAATGTAAAAAAGTGCCAGGAAATTTGCAAATTAAGGGGGGGCCACACATGGCACATCATTATTTGCATCTCAAAACTGGTAAATGCCGAGAAATTCAGTACGGTTGGGAGGTATGATTTGCTCCTGTTCTTGTTCTGTGAGATTCCCTTTATTCTGCACTGCAGTACTTTAAATCTCAAATAATACCCATTCCTTAAACTCCCCTCTTTTAAACAGGTAGGTAGGAAAGTGCCAGCGTCTTATTTTTACTTCACTACCCTGCATTTGAATCTGAGTTTTCATTGCCACATGATCACAAATAGTTATTGGATGTGTAGTGAAGCTATCAATTAAATTTGCATGTTCCTGTGAAATATAATTTCTATCCATTCTAGCCCATTTATTGTACCATGGGGAATAATATGTAAAATCTATCAAAACTCCTACTACTGAATTCACATATTCTGTACCAAATATTTTCATAAATTTCTTCCGAAATCTGTCCTCCTTTGTTATAATATCCTTTCTAGGTCCCCATGATACATCATCACTATTGCAAATCAAATTTTAGTCCCCACCTATAAATAATATTCCTTGCTGAAAGCTTTAAGCTCCAAAATAGTATTTTTTCTGTGGAAGATAATTACATGCCATTGTAATCTTCCTCCCTTGCCAACAGCCCCTTACTACCACAAATCTACCATTTCTTTATCTTTTTTTCCTCATCTATCACTATTGGAACCCCCTAGCAATTAATATAATTGCTCCCCCTTTCCCCTGTCCCTAATAGTCTGCTGAATATCCATTCTGAAATCATCTCTTTGTTTAATTCACATGCTCATTTCTTTCTAAATGCGGCTGCTATACCATTGCTTTCCACTATGCATTTCTTAATGTAATTCAGTACTCTTTCTTTTTTTATCTATAGCTGTAAGGCCATTCATGTTTCAAGATAATATGGACAGCATAGCCATTATGATAAAAAACTTTTGTTTCCACATTATAGATGACAGTTTTTTTTTATTATGCATATTTTCAGCTTTTATATAACATTCATAAACTAATGTCTGGCAGTCTGATATTTTGTATATTTTGTGAGTTTCTTCTCATCTCCATTTGAATCTGTGTCACATTTTTCAAGACTTTCTGTTTTAACGAAATTCCTCTAACAAAAAAACTAAATACAAAATGCCCCCATTCCCTATTAACTTAGAACAAACACAGAAAATGTGTACATCTTCAAAATATGAACTTTAACCCTCCAGAAGGGAACAATTGCCCCAAATTAACAGCTACACCTACTGGCATTATATAACCTAAATTAAGGTTACCCATGTTAAGTGCATGCTAGAGCCTGTGCTCCCACTTACACTGATTGCTGTCTGTTCTTTTCTTCTTTCCCCCAAATATGAAAAACAACTTGGTATACATTCAGAAAACATTAATATCTAGCCCTAAAAATGCACTGGATATCTTTAAATAAAACTAAATTGTACTCTGATCCATTAACAGCTTTAAAGTATTAAGGCTGCTAGGGAGGTTGTTACCTCTTATTCACTTCCCATAATTTCATACTTAGGATCATAGGAGATTACTAGGCTATCCACCCAGAGGTCATTTTAAGCCTAGACATTTCAATCCAATGTAATAGCGTAGATGTACTAGCCAATACCCAAAATTGCATTTAGTGATGACTCCCATGACCAGGAGGGTTGTGGGGCACTATCGCCAGTAAGAATTTACGGTGCCCCATCCACTCATCCAGGTTCCTCTTGAACAGTGTCATAGGGCTCTATTTCACATGAATTGGTAACCTGTTCCAAAGACATGGCAGTCAGTGGGAGATAAATCTGTCCCCCCAGCATGTCCTATTTAAGTCACAGACCATATTTAAGTCCCTGGAATAGGTAGCCCTAGACCCATTTAATTTATGAATATGCAGTAAGTTCATTAGGTTTGGGTCTTGGGTGTCTCTGTAGGCCAGGCATAAGTCTCCCCTGAGAAGTCTATGCAATATGGAGTATAGTGACAGGGACTTTAGCCAGTCCATGTAAGGCACATGCTGGAGGCCTTTGATCTTCTTTGTTAGAAACCTCTGAGATCTCTCTAATTGCTGCAGGTGGCCTGGAACTCTTTATTTTCATTTTCAGTGGTTTTTGTGCATCATTGTGAGTTTAAATTTGAAAAGGACCAAGGATGATGTTTATTCCAGGTCCTAGACTGACCTTCCTTTACTAGTCAGGTCCCAATCAACACAATTCTCTCACAAAAGTGCAGATAGGCCCCTTCCAATCCAAGATGGCATGTAAAATGTGCTCAGCACAAACAAACCATTACAAATAGTTTCAGAAGCAGTAGGCCTGGATCTGGACTATGCTACAGCTACTGGCTACCCTAGTTTCCGTGGGAAACACTAGAAAATGTTTAACACAGCAGAAAAATAGCCATGATACAATGAAAAACATTTAAAACAGCAACAAATCAGCTAGGAGGCTCTAAAGAATGATTTAGACAGTTAACAGGTCAGTTAATTAAGTACTACTTGGCTGGAAAACCAGAGCAGGCAAAAAAGATAGCTATGAAACAGTGAAAAATATCAGTAAATACTTAAACAGTGGAAACAGCAAAAAAGCTTGCTAAATAGTGAAAACAGCAATAACATTTAGGTTAGTTAGGTTAGTTTCATAGGTTAGTAGTAAGCTAACTGCTCTTGCGAGCCATTTTAAGCCTAGCCAATTATCCCATGTGAGATTTGAACCCTGCACCTTGTGTTTGTAAGGCAAACACCTTAACCATTAGGCCACCCTCCCAACCCCTGTGATTTTACAGGCACAGTGTAGCAGGCAATTGCAGTATAACAGTGTAGTTTAGTACACAGTAAATAATTATGTACTGTGACTTTAACTGTAGTGGAGCTTTTCTCCCCTGGTCTCTACTGAAAATGGACATGTGTCCAGCTAGACTAGCCTGGTCAACAAATGTAAAATAAAATAAATAAAATACAGTATAACAGTAGGCAGCAGGCAATAAAAAAGTGTAGTAAGTAGTATAAATAAGCAAAAAAAAAAAAAAACACCAGGCAACTTATGTTTTTTTGGAAGCTCAGAAGCTAATAGTTGTCTGGTATGTCAGCTCAGAGTTGTGGCTGGTAGCTCATGTCAGTTCAGCTCGGTATGCTTGCCATTGTACCTTTCAATTTTGCCTTTCCTTCAGCAAAGAATACTCTGAATTCTCAAGATTAACTGTTTGCACCTTCAAACAGCTTGTCTCCATGGAATGAGTCTTTGTAAATTCTACTCAAAAAAGAATGCACAGCTGCCCATAGTTGCAGATATCTGGGATCCACTGAACATTTTCCAGTAGAAAACAAACAGGATAATATCCTTGCAGTTGTATAAAGGTTAGCATTTTAATGGCTTTCATCATATTGTCTTATTTTTAAAGCCTACTTACTTGCAAAAGCACCTGTTTACACGCACCTTAAGCCAAAGGTAGTAATCTAGACATTCACCCTTGTGAAATACAAAAAGAAAATATCCTAATTCTACATATAATGTAATCAATATTCTTTTACACCTCACCCCACCTCAGCAGCCCACAATCACAGCATATTAACATTAAACTTGCTTTTGTCCAGCCATTTCTCTCTTGTTATACTGTAAAACCTATATTTCTTAGAACTACAAAAGTACTTGTTTACTTTAATACTTTTAACACATACAGCAGTCACTAAAAAGACTCTTCCACATTTAAAATACCCCTGACTACACATTACACAAAACTGTTTTACTGCATATAACATGCAGTTTATATCATGAAATGTTTTATACAAATACTAATAAGAACAAAAATTGTTTTCCCCCCTTTCAGTGTTCTTCTAAACATTAATGATATAAAGTGGGGTATATGCTTTACAGTCCACCCACACATTTAACAAAGTCAACAAAAGTCCAGTGCTTTTCAGCCATGTTTTCTTTCAAAACCATATTTCACAAATGTGATAAGATGCTTTATAGTCTTCCATTTATTCACTAATTTTAGAGTTGCAGGTCTTCTTTCTGTTCATCTCCATCTTCTAACATTAAAATTTAGTTCAAGTCCAAGGTACTCCTGATTCTTCTAGTCCACTCCTGTGCTTTTTTTCTCTCTCTCAAGCATTTTCCTTTAGAAGATTGGAAAAGAGTTCACTGGGAAAGTCTCAATACGAACCTTACCATCAGAAACAAATGTGAAGCAGACTCCCCTTCAGCTTGCTGACTCAGTTTTTGTTGGATAAACCTTTTTATTTCCTCCTCATCCTGTTCAGCATCAAAAATGAATTTGTTCCTCCAAGAAAAAAAAAACACTTTGAAGACAGCTGAATACAGCAATTTGAATCTCACATCTGCCTCTCAACATTCCATAATTGCTATGATATTTGCTTCTCTTCTACCTAGTGTACAATGAATAATCAGTTCCTACAAACCCCCTGCTGTCTCATAGGTTCATAGGTTGGTACTAGGCTATTGGCCTTAGGGCCTATACAAGCCTAGCCATAACAATTCCCTGGCTATTTCTTCCCACACTATTTAATTCCCTGGTCCCATGTCTAGCAGGGTGACTGACGTGATCCTCGGGGTGAATTTCCTTTCTCCCATCCAATCATTAAGGTTTCTTTTGAAGAGGGTCAAGGAGGTGCTCTGTTTGACATGTATGGGCAGTCTATTCCAAAGTCTGGGGAGTCTCTGGGTCAGGAACCTATCCCTCCAGCATGTTTTGTTTATTGTGATGACAAGGTTTAGATCCCTGGAGTGTGTGGCTCTGAGGGATTGGGATGTCTTTAAGTGTAGCATGTCCAACAGCTCTGGGTTTGACATGGCCTTGTATGTTAAGCAGAGATCGCCTCTGAGTAGACGATATGCAACAGAGTATAGCTGGAGATTTTAAGGCGGTCAGCATAGGGCATCTGCTTTAGGCCTTTGATTCTTTTAGTGAGGTATTTCTGTGGCCTTTCCAGTTGCAGATGTCTTAAGAGGTACATACCAAATGGGGCATTGTATTCTATAATGGGTCTAATGAGGGATGAGTACAGTGGGACAATGACTTCCTTTTTTCTGGATGAAAAGCCCTTAATGATGAGGTGTGCCACATAGAAGGATTTCCTGACTGTTGTGGCGATGTGGTTATTGAAGGTGAGACCACTGTCCACCTGTGTCCCTAAGTCTCTTATCACACTTTTGGTGTTTAGTGTACTGCCACCTATGTGGTAATTCACAGGTACATGTTTTTTCCCAAAGGGGATAACTATACATTTCTTGGCATTGAGCTTGAGCCCATGGCTCTGGCACCAAACATCTGTTTCTTTAAGGCCCTTTTGTAGAGTATCCACATCATTTGGGGATTCAATAATAGCTCCCAGTTTGCAGTCATCTGCGAACTTTGTTAGCCAGAGTCCCTTAGTGTTGGCCTGTACTTCAGAGAAGTAGATGCTAAACAAGAGTGGTCCCAGGACTGAACCCTGAGGTACTCCACTTGTCACTTGTCTGGAGCTGGATTTGGAGTCAGCTACATTTACAGTGTGGGTTCTGTCAGTAAGCCAGTTGGCAGCCCATTGAGTGACGTAGGGATTAATGCCCAGCTTAGGAAATTTATCTATGATTCCAGAGTGGGGGCTCTGGAGACTGATTCAAAGAAGTCAATCAGGTTCAGAAGACAAGATCGGCCCTTCACGAACCCAAACTGGGTGGGGTCTAGTGTTTGAAGGTTGCCAATATCTTTGTTTATAAGTTCCATGATAATACGTTCCATGGCCTTGCAGATCAGGCTCATCAGACTGATGGGGCGGTAGTTCCTGGGATCCCCCCTTGTGGAGTGGGATAACTGTAGCTGTGTACCACTCGGTGGGCATGAAGCCTGAGGTGAGGGCATGATTAAATATGACACTTAGGTGAGGTGCCAGTTCATTTTGTAGTTCATGTAGTATACAGCCTGGGATGTCATCTGGTCCCATGGATGCTGTATTCTTAGCTTTGGAGAGTGCACTTTTTACCTGTGTGGCCATTATTACCGGAATTTGGCAATCTTCTGGTATTCAGATGGGCCATTTAGGGTGTGAGAGGGGGGTGAAGTTGGCACTGAATCGATCTGACTGGATATTGGCAATATCCTTGGGATTAGTATATTTAATGCCATTCTGTTGTAGCTCAGAGCAGATCTGAGCATTGCCATTTAGATTCTTGACATAGTTATATAATGCCTTGTGGTTGTCTTTGGAATCTTTGGCAGTTTTATTTTCATAACTAGCTTTGGAGGATTTTACGAGGGATCTCAGTTTCTTACTGAGGCTGGTAAGGGAATTTTTTACATCGTGGGATTTTCCTCTTTTCTGCAACAGTTTCTTCCTTTTGTTGTAAAATTTCTTTATGGCAGGGGACCACCAGATTGACTTCCTTTTTTTGGAGGAGAGCATCTTGGTTCTATTTGGGATGGCACGATTCATGCATGAGTGGATGTGCTCGTACAGTGCCTTAGTGTAGGACTCAGTATTCGAACTTTCAGTTCCTGTCTGCATGGGTGTCATGAAGTTTGTCACTTATGACTTGAGTAGCATGAAGTTGGCTTTGGAGAAGTTTTTTATGGAGGTTTCCTTACTGGGGAGTGGGGGTGGGATGTGGATGTTAAGGGTGATTAGCTTATGGTCTGACCTGACCAACGAGGGGGTGACCACAGGTGTGGAGCATCAATTGCCCATGTTGGTAATTACCAGGTTTAGGATATTGGAGCCCCTGGTTGGACTATGGATTAGTTGATCCAGGCCATTGGAATTTATGAATTCCAAGAATCGTTGGAGAAAGGTGTTGGTACACGAGTAGTTTTCCCAGTTAATCAGGGTAGTTGAAATCACCCAGTATTAGGGTGTTTGGTTGTATCTTAATATTTTTCAGTATGTTTGGAAAGGTGTAGTGAGAATCTTGGGGCATGGTGGGGGATCTGTAGCAAGCTACAATTTGGATTGCAGTCTTACCTAGTGTTAGTTGCACCTGGAGAATTTCAGACGCATTGTGTTGGGCAACTAGCCTGGTGGTGTGAATATCCTTGGTGAATATGGACACTCCTCCACCTTTAGTGTTTCGATCCTGGTTTGGTGGCCGAAAAGTGTGGTAAGAGTTGTAGCCTGGTATTGCAGGGGTGGTCTCTGGATGCTTGAACCAGGTCTCAGTTACTGCACAGATATCGATGTTCTCCATTTTTAGGAGTGCCTTGAGAGTGTGCATTTTGAAGTTTAGACTTCTAGCATTGAGTAGCATTACCTTCAGATTTTGCATGCTTGTACTTGTTACGGTGGTGGTTTTGTCCTTTGAACTTTGCCTAAAAAAATCACTATAGGGGTGGCAAGAGCCTTAGCCAGTAACCTGAATCCCAGGGGCAACAGGTGCAGACCATCTCTGGCAAAGCATCGTGGTCTGTCGATTCCCAGGCAGACAGATAATGGATCCCGTTTGAATGACACCAGAAGCTTAGCCAATTGTTGAAGTCAATCATTTTGTCCTTATATTATGGTATAATTCTGGGCAAAGGCAGGATGCTACTCGGGGCTAGGGTCATACCTGCCTGGGCCACATGATCCGAGAGCTCTTCCATGTTTCTTTTCAAGTAGTCTAGGGAGGTACGTCTCAAGTCATTCACTCCAGCATGGACAATGACAGAGTCATATTTGTACTTGTTGTGGAGTGACTTGAGTGCATGCGTTATGTGGGGGATCCTGGTACCCGACAGGCAGCTGACTGTAATTTTCTCCTTGTTTGGCCTGGTGAGTGAGACATCAGTGTGCCTGACTATAGAGTCACCTATGACTAAAGTGTTAGGTACGTTGTCTTGCCTTAGGGGCTGTTGCTGGGTGGCACACTGGTGTTGTGAGCTATGTGACACTTTGGTTGTGATTGGTGTTTGTTTGTGTTTCAGCTTCGGAGATACTTGTTGCTTGGGCAGGTTACAGTTAAGGGCCTCTGCATATGTGGATTTAGTGTTGCTATCAGTCGGTGTCGGTGGTGTGAGTTTAGAAGGGCTATGTGTTGTTGAGGTGTAGTGTGGGTGTTAACCTTCTCTTCTTGACTGTCTAGCACAATCTTGGGTGGAGAGAGCTTTGCTTCTAGTTCGGCTATGTAAGTGCATCTATCACAGGTTGTAGTGTTGGGTGGTATGAAGAAAGGGTTGTCTTTGCACATGAGGCAATTGCTGCATTGCCCCAGTATGCCCAGATTCACCAGGTGGACAAGAGAAATCACCGGAAGCTGACCCTTGGACAAGCCTGGTTTGGTGCTTTTTTTGAAAAGTACAGGAGCTGTTTTCCCTTCCCTTAGCAAGGTACTTTGCAATTATAGGCTGTTTAGTGCCTATGATTAATTTATCTTTATTAATAAGGAAAGTTGAGTGCTTGTATCAGTTTAAGGCTTCAAGCAGCTATTAGAGCAAGTGCTAGTCACAGAGATGCTTAAAGGTAAGATGAAAAAAAAAGGTTTTTCCTAAACGCTGTAGTGTGCACTAGAGAAGTTAGATGTGAAAGTAGGTAACTTAAGTTTTACCTGTCTAAAAAGTTAAGTTTTAGTGGAGAGTCACTATTTTTAAAATAGCAAGATAGGTTAAAAGGGGGTGTTCACTTTTGTATTATGGTACTATGGAATACAGTAGGCTGGCCAATAAATTTAAATAGTTGAAGGGGAGTGATTTCACAAAATGATAATTTTGTGCTTACTCACACAAGCCAGTGAAAGCAGAGAAGAAATGAGATATATGGTCAAATTAACATAAGAGGCAGGCAACTAGAAAGGCAATGGTATTTAAGAACAGAACAGTAACAGGGTGGCCAGGTGGGAAAAATTCTGCCTGACTCGCAAGAGACAGAGCTGTGGTCTCTTTTGTAGTTTTAATATGCAGTTAAAAGCAGAATACAAGTGAAACACAAGGTAAAGAAAACAAATCACAGTATTCAAAATATAAAAAGGCAAGTTTTTAATACTTTGCTCTGCCACAATTTTGTCAGGATCAACTCTTTCTGCTGATATGATTAAATCTTTACTAATGTAGGCATTGGCTCCTTTCTCATGACCAGGTTTGGAGAATAAACTTGATTTGCCATTTCAATTAACAAATTCTACTGTGAAAAAGCTTAGGGAGCCTATAACAAGGAAAATAACCAGATATCCTGTAGAGGTATTAGAAATATTTCATAACTTTTCTGAAAATCTGTACAAGGCAGAGACATGTGGAAATCAAGGAAAAAGTACAAATGGAAATGTTTATGGAAGAATTATTATTTTTTCCTAGTGCATCAAAGTCATTTTTCATGCAGAGCAGGCTAATAAGGGGGAAATGCAAAAGTTTGTTCAACGAGTGAGCCATAGCAGACTTCCAAGATAGCTGCACATTAAATTAAATAACACCTTAATTCTAGCTCTCCCAATGTGAAAACAGAAACTTAGCAGAGAAGACCAGTGGACCTGTACTTCTGCATAAATATGAGTAACTGGCTAGTAAGTGCACTGCCTGGATACCAGGAAAAAAAGAAATACAGAGGACATGAGGGAAAATCAGCTACAATAGTCGAGGAAAAACACTGACTGGTAAAAGTACTGCAGCCGTTTAGCAAAAAAAAGAAGTGCAAGCTCCAGATATGACTTCCAGTAACCTAGAGGAAACTATAAGACAACTGCACACAGGCTTCATTAAAATAAACAAAAATGCTGATGGATTATATCAACTCAAACAACAAAAGGCTGGAAAAAATGGAAGAAGCTTTAAACAGATATTCAGATGAGGTATAAAACTACAAATCTCAGAGGTTGAAATGAAGAAAAGGCTAGCTGTATATGAGACTGCACAAGAAGAGATGTTTAAAAAAAATAATGGAATTAGAGGACAGAGGACATATGGAAAACCTGAGATTTTTCTGCTGTACCAGAGAAGCTGGAAGGAACAGACTGTTTTAATTTTATGAAAGCACAAATAAGCCACTGGACATGTATTCCACAACAGGAATTGTTAACTGAAAGGACACATTATGTGTATGTTCCAAACCTGGTTATGAGAAAGCAACATAGACCTTTAATAGTAAAGATGTAATCTTACCAGCAAAAGGAGTTAATTCTGACAAACCGTAGCATAAGGATAAGCTCTTAATTGAGACAGCAGAGTTTTTGTGGAGAATGACTACTCATTGTACACCAGGCAGAAGAGGAGTAAATTTATTTCCATTATTCAGGAAATGTCGAGAAGCAGGCATGATATTCAAACTGCTGTACCCTGCTATCTTTAAAATATTTTTCTCTGGAGGGACAAAATAATTTTTGATGAAGTACATGCTAAGGAGGAAATAGAAAAGTTTGTCCAACAAAAAAGTGAGCTGTGAAACAGAAGAGACTCTGCTTCTTGTTCTGGTTATAAAGACACTAGAAAGACTGTGCCAGTGAAACCTTTTCCAATGTTTCAATGGAAAATGCTTGAGAGAAGGAAAAAAAACATAAGAGTCAACTAGAAGAATCAAGAGTATGTTGGAAAGGAATCAGAGACAGGATTTGGGAGATGGAAATGAACAGGAATAAAACCAATAACTTGGAAATTGACAAATGTGGGATTACAAAGCAATAGTTATATTTGCAAAACATGACAGAACAAGAAAATTTGAAAATATTGGACTTTTATCGACTTTGTTAAACTTGTAAGGGACTCTAAAGCATATGTTCTACTTCATGTCATTAATGTTTGGAAAAATACTTAGGAGAGGGGAAGAGGAGGGAGAAGGTTAACTAAGTAAAACATTTTTTCTTAATGGTACTATTTTAATAGTGCGTGGGTTTCTTTGCATGCTATAAAATAAAGTTTTGTCAGTTATTTTTAAGTGTAATGGGGATACTAATGTAAGTAGGTGCTCCTGTTTTTTTTCCTTTTTTTTCTTTCTCCCTTCTCCCTTCTCTCTTTCTCCTTGTTCAGTTTTAAGAAATGTAGTCACTGCAATGCAAAAAAAAAAAAAAAAAATCTGGTTAAAAGAGCATAACAAAAGAAAAGGTAGTGTGATTTTTCTCATTCTTGCATAGGGGAATTAGTGGATTAAGGCCCTTAGCTTGATCTAGTAACACGTTTTAAGAGAAAGCAAGTAAATGAAAAAGAATATTGTATAGTATAGGGTTTTTCCAGTAAGTCATTGTATGCTTAGCAATTTTGTATCTGATTCTCATGTGTCTAGGAGACAGTGTGATAAAAGAGAAGTGGTTAGGAGAAAATGTTCTATGAAAGCATTCAAGTGTTTTCCCAGTTGAGACAGCTATAAAAATAAGACAAATCCAGATGAGACTTAGTAGAAGCACAGGCTGCACCATCCATCTTAGCAGAGATAACCTTTGTTTTAGGTTAACTCAAATCTATTAGTGGTTGTCAGTTTGGAATATTTGCTCCTTTTAGGAGAGTAAAACTTCAGTATATGAAGATGTACATAATTTTGTGTGTTATTATTTAATAGATTTGGGGGGTATTGGGGTGTTTGTGTTTTTGTTTGAGGGTTTTCAGTAAAATCAAAAGTTTTTTAAGATGTGACATAGGTGCAAATTGATATAAGAAACAGCTGTATAAAAGATAACCTTCTGAACAGTGTATGCATGTAACACAAAAGCTGGAGCTAGACATTTAACCAAAAATCTATTATACATAAAAGGTGGAATAATATTTTTTAAGACAATGGTACTTTCTGTAATGTCTTTAAATGTCAACGGTCTCACAGATAAATACAAAAAAAAAAGAAAGAGTAGTGAACTATATTAAACAATATAGAGTGCAAATAGCTATGCTACAGGAGACACACTTGGAAAGAACTGAATATGTGAATTTGATTAAAAAAAGGTTTTTAGGATGGTTATTCACCAGGATGCCTGGGGAAAAGGAAAATAGGAGTACTTATATTAATTGCAAGAGGAGCTCCAATAGTGACAGAAGAGGATAAAAAAGATAATATTGATAGAGTTGCAGTACTAAGAGGTTACTGGCAAGAGGAGTAGGATTACACCAACATGTATTTATAGTCCACCTAAAACTGCTATAATGGTGCTTAAGAAAATTGGGGGAAAATAATCCACTTTCAGGAAGGAATATTGCTTATAGATAGAGACTGGAATTTAATTTACAACAGTGAAGTTATGTCTGGGGGGCCTAGAATGGAAAATGTAACAAAGGAGGGTAAATTTTTAAGAGATTTATGAAAATGTTTGGCATGGAAGATATGAATTCAGTAATGGGAGTTCAGAGTGAATTTACATATTATTCTCCAAGATACAAAAACTGGGCAAGGCTAGATAGACAGAATTTACATTTCACAAAATGTGCATTTAATTGAAGATCTTGATATGCACCCAATAACTATTTCAGATCATGCACTAATAATAACTAAAATAAAAATATGGGGTAATGAAATAAAATGAGACACTTACGCTTTCCCACCTATCTGTTGAAAAGAGAGAAATTTAAGGAATTATAAGTAGAAATTATTCAGGAGCTACAAGAGAAGATAGACATGTCTTCTGAAAATATAGCTAGGGAGTGGGATAAATTTAAAGTGGAGTTTAAAAATAGGGTGGAAATAAAAGAAAGGGAGATACAGTTAAGAAGTAACAAGAATTATTTAGAGGGACTGACAAATGTTAAAATATTGCAAAACGGGGTATCCCATAGAACAAGAAGAGGAGCAAGTACAAAATGCTAAACTGAAAATAAGGGATTACCTCAATAATATGTATGAGTTTAGAAAGATTGCTATTAAATAACTGTTTTTTTTATAATAACATTAATGCACAAAAACTTTTAGCACAACAAGTCAGGCAATAGAAAGTAGAAAGGGCTGTTGCCAAACTTAGGGAGCTTATAACAAGGAAGATATCAGGAATTCCTGTAGAAGTATTAGGAATATTTTGGAAATTCTATGACTGTCTGTATAAAGCTGAGAAATATGGAAATCAAGAAAATGTGCAAACAGAAATGTTTATAGAAGAATTAAATATGCCAAGGTCATAGCTAGATGAGGCTCAGTTTTCTAACAGGATAGGAGGAGATGAGATAAAATGGTTTTGTATAATAACTCTACAGGACATTCTTCAGGAAGAAATGGTATTTCTGTGGAAGTTTGGAAGCTAGGATGAAAAAACTGATAAAGATATAGAAGGTTTCGTTTATCAGTATTTTAAGAGGAGGAGAAGTACCAACATCCTGGAAGAAAGTGGTGATAGCTGTAATACCTAAAGAGGGTAAAGATCCATCAGATCCAGCTTCATACAGGCCCATTTCAATACTAAACCATGATTATAAAGTGTTCATGTCTATAATGGATAAAAGAATGGGAAATTTAATGCTAAAACCGATGGATATGTATCAGTGTGGCTTTGTGGAGGAGAGGCAAACATTTGTCAACATTATCAGAACACTGATGATCCAGAGGGAAGGAAAATATAATAAAATACCATTGTTGTTGGTGTGTCTTGATGCAGAGAAAAATCATTTGACAGAGTAAGCTGGGACTTAATGAGCAGGGCAATGGAAGCATTTGCATTAACTGAAAACATTATAAGATTGATTAGGAGGACAAATGAGGGATTGGAAGTGAAAATTAAAGTTGGAGGTGTCCTATCTGATAATTTATGCTTGATCAGAGGAACTAGGTTGGGGTGTCCTCATTCCCCTTTATTATCTGCATTATATTTATTGGGGGGGGTCAAAAACCAGGGACACATTAAACATTGCTTGTATAATCTTGGAAAGTTGCTAGAATAAAATGCTGTGTTACCACCATAAATTTTACTGCCACGGTCCCTGTGCAAAAGAGTCAGAGCAACATACCACTATGCCAAATCAGCTGCTTTGTGAAAGAAAAATGCTGTGTTACCACCATACATTTTACTACCAATGTCCCTGTGCAAAACAGGGAGAGCAACATACCACTATGCCAAATCACCTGCTTTGTGAAAGAAAAATGCTGTGTTACCACCATACATTTTACTGCCAAGGTCCCTGTGCAAAACAGAGCAACATACCACTACGCCAAATCAGCTGCTTTGTGAAAGAGCGGAAGAGTGAAACTTAAATGACTATCATTTAATAAATTCAGTTCTCACCATAGCTGTCAAACCTCTTAGCACAAAACACCTGGACAAATCCAGTAATGAGGGAATACAGCCCTCAAAATATTCATTGAATTCAGTTCTTGCCATAGCTGTCAACCTTAGCACAAAAAACCTGGACAAAGACAATAACGGGGTAATAGTATACTGTCCCAAAATAAGGACAAATTTAAAATATTCATCTTATAAACTTAGAAAATTGCTAGAATAAAAGGTTGTGTTACTATGTATTTTCTGAAGAGTATGAAGTTTGAAATTCAAATGCCTGTCAGTTTTACTTCTGACAGAACAAAAACAATTTTCAGCAAAGGCCCAGGGAGAAATACTGCAGAGTGGACACATGTCTTTATAAAATGGCAGGACACCAGAGCAAATCCACACAAACACAGGGATGAGAATGGGATTCCTTCTCTTTATTTACAAAGGAACATAATAAAGAGTACACTTACTTTAGTTCTGCACCTTCACTCTGTTCTTCTTCTAACTTTTCTTTCTTCTTCTAACTTCTTTTCTTTCTTCAGTTCTTCTTATGTTCTTGTCTTCCTTCAGGCTTCACTGCTTCAGCACAGGGCAGGCTGCACAGCACAGATGACAAAATATATAGTGCCCAAAAAAATTAAAATCCACAATGGCAATTAAAATAATCGTTCCTTCCCGTGTGACTGACTTAGACAGTCACAGTCACGAATCAATACACAAGCTAACTGACTATCTGATTGGTTCTCGCTCTTTTCCCAGCACATAAAGCCCGAGAAGAGAGCGACAACCAATCAGCAGCCTTTAGCCCAGCAAGCACGTCATGACGTGCCTGTGCACGTCGCAGTCCGAGCCCCTTCCAATTCTATGCGGTTTGGAACCGCATAGACTTCTGGGCATCACAATGATGCCTTCATTACACCACCGGGCTGCAATCAAAAAAAAAAAAAAAAATCTGTTTAAAACCACCGCTGCCCGAGGCGGTTAAGTGCGCATGAGCGTACTTCCGAGTCGTGGACTCAAATTTTACATTAAACAGCTTCTACATGCAAGCAAAGGTATTTTTTTTTTTTTTTTACATTTCTTCTTCTTTTTAGCTGAGGGGGCTGCAGTCCGGCAGTCCGATGCCACGAGCCGCCCCTGCTTGTGACACAGGCAAATTTACATTCATATAAAAGTAATCACATTATAGTTAATGTAACAAGCATTTTACTTCACATATATTGCTGTATATCATTTAACCTAAGCAATGTTACATAAATTATTCAATTCCTGCCATTTTTTATTTAAACAAGAAACATCTTTATTAAACCATCACTTACTATATACACAATCATATATTTATATAAATGAAAACAAACCACAGTGACACAATCCTAATTGCAAGCATTTTACATTACAAACCATACTGTCAAACTCCCAATTGCAAACATTATACATCATTTATCATTTACTCAGTCTTTTTCAGTCAAACATTACATAGCTCATTTAAGTCCTGCTGCCATACCTCTCAATCTCTAAGAGCAAGAAATCTTGACAAAGCCATAAATAAAAATGCGACAAAGGCTCAAAAATAGGGACAATTTTTAAATATTGCTCCTACAACTTAGAAAGTTGACAGAATAACAGGTTTTGCATTAGCATGCATTTTCTGAAGGGTATAAAGTCTGAAACTCAAATGTCTGTCATTATTTTCTAACTTCAGTCTTTAATGATTTGCCACTTATTTGCCAGAAAACCACAATTTTATGAAAAATGGACCAAAATTATGAGGTAAAAATCTGGACAGTCTGCGAAAATCTGTACAGTTGAGAGGTATGCGGACTGCCGCCTTTTAAACCTCATTTCTCCCTTGTATGTATTGTTCCCACAATTCCCATGTTTTCCTATGTAGTTTGCTCTTACCCTTTTCCAAAGACCTCAATTCTAGTTGTTTTATTTATGTCACTATATTCATTACTTCTAGTATGGCTGGTTTAGATTTTGATTTCTATTTTCTAGTCATTGCTTTTCTGGCAGCCACTATTATTAGACACAACAATTCCAATTCTGTATCATACCTCAGAAAAATCATCTCCCTTGCCAAACCAATCTGCCCACCTAGCATCTCCAACACTGCATCCATCCCACAGGGTCTCCTTAAAGTCTGCCAAGTCACCACATACCCAGAAAATATGTTCCCAATTACTTCTGTCTTTCCCATCACACCTCCAACATTTGCTGTCTGAGGAAAAAATTCTCTGGGGTCTACTTGGGTTATAGAAATATCTATGCAAACATGTCTAGGCAAAAATCCTAAATCTTCTAGATTTTGTTGCATATTTGAGACACATACATATATCCTCCCATTGTTTCTTTGTGAATTGCTTATCCAGTCTCTCTTCCCAATCCTTTCTAATCTCCTATGATTGATTCTTACAGTTATCATGCAATATTTTATATGCTTTACTAATTATTCATATTTTAATGACAGCTTATGTTCTAGATTCTACTAAAAACTCTACCAGTGCTGGCTTTTCATTTAGGACATCCCTATTTCTTTCTCTTTGCCTATACTCTGATATTAATCTCTGATAGGGAAGGCAATCTCTAACCTGCAGTCCAGATAAATTTTTGGCGTCTTCCCATTTTGTCATCTTTCCATCTCTAGCTATGTGTTCCCAATAACTTAGTTCCTTTGCCATTTTTCTCCAAAAAATTCCAGCTCCTCTTGCCTATTGTCTATATCCCTAATTGCAGTCATCCCTATTGGCAGAACCTGCTTTCTCCAATCCCATGTTGGCTTAGTTAGAATAATTTCTGCTACTTTAGGGATATAATATTCTATATGATTATTGTTATTCTCCTTAAAGGCCTTCATCCAAAATCCCAGTCTCTACTTGTTTCTTGATTCCCCCCTGTTTCATCATCATCCCTTTCTACTTAGCACAAGCAGAAAACTATATTTCTATGTACAGGAGTCTTAAATGTGTAGCTCTGAAATACCCTGTTCTGCTGGACAAATCAGCTTATCCCACTGGACTCTTGCTCTCTTCCCCTCCCAGATAATGTCCTTTAGCTCTTTATTAATTGCTATTCACAACTTTTCCTCTTGTTGATAAAAATATGCATGTCCTGTCTATAAGACTAAAGGGACTAAAAACATTTTGACTGCTTGTATCTTATTATCCATATCCATATAACAAAGTTTCTATTTTCTCAGTTTTTGTATCATCTTTTTAGTCTCTTCCCACATATCCTTAGCTGCCATACTAGAATCATTTTTTAATCGATACTCCTAAATACTTCAGTTTATCATGTCCCCATAAATATGGATATTTCTGAACCAATTTGTGTATGGGTACAAAATTTACCACTATTGCCTTTGTTTTAGCTTCATTAATTTTGTATCCATAAAAGATTTGAAACTGTCTCAAAATGTTCCACAATACTATAATGTCTCTTTCTGGTTTTGTCAGGAATAAAATAATATGATCCGCAAATAAAGCCAGCTTTTCTTGACCACCATACCAATTATATCCATGAATTTCTGACTCCCTTATTTTCTTTGCCAATGCATTTTGTTTCATTGTTTACTGGAAAGATGTTCTGAATTGGGCAGTTCTGCCACTGGTAAAATGTATTTTCTTTGAATGTGGGTTTCAATGCTGTTTCAATGAATGTGAGTTTCAAGGGCAGAGAAGTTTTAATGCTAAGTTTGTTTAGCAGATGTCTTAGTGTTTGTGCTGTAAAATGCAAAATAAAACTTTCAAATGAAGTCCAAATCATCATAGAAGTAAATCAGTATGCACATTAGTGTTTATGGTAAATGGAGTGAAATAGCCAAGTAATGGATCATTGGAATGGCTGCAGGGGGAGGCTCCATTCAACCATGATTTTGTGAGGGGGAAGGGCGGCAAACTTAAAGACAGCCCCAGCTGAACTATACCTCCCAACTGTCCAGATTTTCAAAGAATGAATAGATTTTTGCTTCTTATTTTTGGTTTGTTCATCATAGAATTTGTGGTTTTCTGGCAAATAATTTAGGAATTAAGTCACTAAATAATGACACACTGAGTTTCAGACTTCATAACCTTCAGAAAAATGCATGCCAAAGTAAGGCCTGTTCTATCAACTGTCTCAGTTTATACAAGAGCAAGTTTTAGTACTGTTTATATGTTCCCCCAATATATTTGGCCTTGTCCAGATTTATTGCAGTAACAGGTTGAGAGGTACATGCAAATAAATTGCTTTATAGAATTAGCATAGCCAAACCTCTCAACTGTCCCTGATTTTGGCTCAAAATGTTGCTCTTTTTCCTAATAATCCCTCCGCAAAATAGTAATTTTGGAAGAAAACATGGAGGGTTTACAATTAAGAAATAACTGTAATAATCAGAGTTATAGATTACTTTTATTTCAGAAATGCATGTAGATTCTTTTATTTTGTCAACTGCTCAAGTTAGCAGTACTAATATTAAAGTGTCCCTTCTTTGACAGGTTCCCAGCTGTATTGTGTGGCTATTTTATATTTTTACATCACATTTTTGGTCCATTTTTCATAAAATTGTGGGGGGGGGGGGTTGGCAAAATTGTGTTTTTTTCTTTGGCAAATTAGTGACAAATCATTAAAGACTGAAGTTAGAAAATAATGACAGACATTTGAGTTTCAGATTTCATACCATTCAGAAAATCCATACTAATGCAAGACCTATTCTATTATCTTTCTAAGTTTATAAGAGCAATATTTAAAAATTGTCCTTATTTTTGGGCCTTTGTCCCACTTCTTTGTATGGCTTTGTCCAGATTTCTTGCTCTGAGTTTGAGAGGTATGACAAATGTGTCAGGGCCATCACAGTCAGCCAGAGACATTTCAAATTGTGACATACTTCTTGCACTCCACTCCCCCATGTAGTGACTCTGGATGTGTCGAAGCAAGGCAAGGAGTAGTTATGCATTGTAAATGTGCAGAGTATCCCCCCCATCCAAGTTAGACACAAGTACTAGAGTGGCTTTTCATCTGTCCTTGATTTTTGCAGAATGGTCTGGTTTCTGTCATATTTTTTGTACTGTTGATTTATGCTTATTACTCAAAGTGCCTGCTGCTCTGTGTTTAAGTAGCAATACTTTAATGACCATCAGGTAAGCTTGGCTGAGATCATAAGATGCAAGTAAGCTTTAATAAGCATATTGTTAAAGAATTGCCAACATTGAAAGCCTTTCTGTTGTTGCCATGTAGAGAATACTTAACTAGATAATGTATAAGCCTTGGGTATTGAAATGCATATGACAGTATTTGTAATAAATGACAGGATTACATTATTTTAAGAAGCTCGTTACACTTGGAGACTTCCAATCATCTCTGCAGGCTTTACCCGTAAACTAAACAGAATGCCAATCGTGTGGTTCGTAACCTGTACAGTAATCCTTTTAAGCAATGTATCTTGAGCTTATTTCTTGTTTGCTTTTCATTTTTTACTTTGATCATGTTTTCCCCATGAAACAAGTAGATAGTTGTCAGGCAGCAGGTCTTTTTTTGGATAAGAAACATTTTTACAAGTGGGGGAATCAGACATTTCTACTTTCGGCATGTTACTTGGTTCTTTAATAAAGCTGAATATAAATTATAATTAGAACTGCAGTGCAAGAAGTGGTTTGAGTTGAGTGCTACTTGATTTTGACTGGCATTCCATTAATGTATTTAAAAAGTAATTTATTTTTTCATGTCTCACAACCTTTTTGTTTCCATCTAGATATTAAGTAAGCTGTCATGCAGCCAATGCATTGAAATATTTTTATTCTTCTACACTTCATTTTGTCTTGATTGGACTCTCATAATGACGGTTTGGCACCCAGGGCAGTGTATTTAGTTAGTTGTTGTGGATTTGAGCATAGCTTCTCCCCTTTCTAGTTGACCACACCACTTCCCATTGACCCCACCCATTCAGCTGTCTCCTGCAGCCCCCCTTTGATTTGAAGTCACCAGCCGTCACTGGTCACAATTGATAATTCAATAAAGTTGTTTGGGGAAAAAAAATAAGGATTTTGAGGCTAACCTCTGATGATGCATTTTTTGTAGTGAATTGGATTTTGAGGCACACGTGTTTATTGATAGGGCCTACCCATGGAGTCTTGTCGAAGCTTATAGACATGAGGTGGTGAAGGGTAGATCAACAACATTTCGACCTGTTCTTAGTGAAGTGGGCATTGTTGAACTTTTGAAGGACACTACTAAAAAGAAGCAGGATATGTATTGTAGAGCAATGGTTTGCGAATTTGATGGTCTTACGAGTGAGATTAGGACCATATTGGAGAAAAATTGGCACTCTATCATTACCCCTATGAATTTAGAAGATGTTTTGGGCGACAAAGCTTTAATAGTTTATAGGAACAAAAATAATTAAAAAAATATTTTGAAAAGAGATTTTAATAAGATTCCCAGTAAGGGTGTATTTAAATGTGGGCATTTTCTGCAGTGTAGCTATATATAGGAAGGGGTTAATGTGATCTTGGAACATGTCCCTAAAGCCTTGGTTCCAAATGGTAGGTTTAATTGTAATACCAAAGGAGTAGCTTATTTAGCTCAATGTTCAGCCTGCCTGGCTTTTTATGTGGGTAAAATGGAGTGGGCCCTTAGAAAGAGAATTTACCAGCATGTATATACAATTTCAAAAAATGATGTCAACCATGCTCTTTACAACCACTCTGTCAAATGTATGAGTTTCAAAAAGTTTAACTTTTTTTATTCTTGAGAAAGTTTCAATACCAGAGAAGGGTGGTAATTGAACTGCTTTACTGGAGTCTCAGGAGCTGCATTGGTACTGTGATGCAACTAATGTTACAGGTCTTAATGACAAGACATCAGTTTATAGTTTGATTCTTAATAAAGGTAACGTTTAGATTTAATCCATTTATTTCCAGTGGAATTAAAAAGTATTTGTCCTTTCCTGATTTTTTTATTTTTTTGCATGTTTGTCACACTTAAATGTTTCAGATCATCAAACAAATTTAAATATTAGACAAAGATAACCCAAGTAAACACAAAATGTGTTTTTTAAGTGATGATTTTATTTATTAAGGAAACAAACTATCCAAACCTACATGGCCCTATGTGAAAAAGTATTTGCCCCCCCCCTTGTTAAATCTTGAAGTAACTGTGGTTAATCACATTTATGAAAAAGCTGAGTTCAATTTCACTAGCCACACTCAGACCTGATTACTACTAGACCTTTTGAATCAAAAGATCACTTAAATAGAACCTGTCAGACAAAGTGAAGTAGGTTAAAAGATCCCAAAAAGGAAGACATCATGTCACGATCTAAAGAAATTCTGGAACAGATGAGAAACAATGTAATTGACATCTATCAGTCTGGAAAATGTTACAAAGCCATTTCTAAAGCTTTGGGACTCCAACGAACCATGGTGAGAGCCATTACCCACAAATGGAGAAAACATGGAACAGTGGTGAACCTTCCCAGGAGTGGCCGGCCTACAAAAATTACCCCAAGAGTGCAGCGACGACTCATCCAAGAAGTCACAAAAGAACCCAGAACAACATCTAAAGAACTGCAGGTCTCACTTGCCTCAGTTAAGGTCAGTGTTTATGACTCAACCATAAGAAAGAGACTGGGCAAAAATGGCATGCATGGCAGAGTTCCAAGGTGAAAACCACTGCTGACCAAAAAGAACATAAAGGCTCATCTCACTTTTGCCAAAAACATCTTGATGATCCCCAAGACGTTTGGGAAAATATTCTGTGGACTGACGAAACAAAAGTTGAACTATTTGGGAGGTGTGCGTCCCATTACATCTGGTGTAAAAGTAATACAGCATTTCAGAAAAAGAACATCATGCCAGCAGTCAAACATAGTGGTGGTAGTGTGATGGTCTGGGGCTGCATTGCTGCTTCTGGACCCGGACAACTTGCTGTGATAGAGAGCAGAATTCATGGTTCCATCATTCAAAAAATCCTGAAGGAGAATATCCGGCCATCAGTTCGTGACCTCAAGCTGAAGCACACTTGGGTTCTGCAGCAAGACAATGATCCAAAACACACCAGAGAGTCCACTTCTAAATGGTTTAAAACAAAATTAAGGTTTTGGAGTGGCCTAGTCAATGTCAGGACTTGAATCCAATTGAGATGCTGTGGCATGACCTTAAAATGGCGGTTCATGCTTGGAAACCCTCCACTATGGCTGAATTAAAACAATTCTGCAAAGAAGAGTTGTCCAAAATTCCTCAACAGTGATGTGAAAGACTCATTGCCAGTTATCACAAACGCTTGATTGCAGTTGTTGCTGCTAAGGGTGGCACAACCAGTTCTTAGGTTTAGGGGCAATTACTTTTTCACATAGGGTCATGTAGTTTTGGATAGTTTTTTTTTCTTAATAAATAAAATCATCACTTAAAAACTGCATTTTGTGTTTACTTGGGTTATCTTTGTCTAATATTTACATTTGTTTGATGATCTGAAATATTTAAGTGTGACAAACATGCAAAAATATAAGAAATCAGTAAGGTGGCGTGAAGACTGGTAGAGAAGGGGTGAAGGCTGCCAGCCTAGTCAAATAGAATTTGATACATAATTCTGTCATTTGTAAATATTAATGTAAAATACAGGTTTGTTTCTTAAATGAAAGAAAACACTGTAAAATGTGAACTTCAAGATTGTAGCAATTTGCCATATGCTGTAAGAAAAACTATGCCAAGCATTTCACATCTGTTCTTTTGAAGTTAAAATTATGTCTTGTATACCCCTTTGATCTAGATAGTGATGCCGAAGAGGCTAGCTGAACACATTCTTTCTATTGTTTTAACTTAAGGAATAATTACTAGGGTGTACATGTGAAATGTCTTTTATTGTTGTAGTTTCCTGAGCAGGTGTTAGGTTGTTAAATAATGTAACCTGTTGGCCTGGGAACTCCAGACTAAGTGTCAAAATGATGTAATGTGTATGCTGGGAAAACCTAAGTATCAAAATGATGTAATCTGGGAGGGCCCAGCAGAAATGTTTGAGTGATTTTAAAAACTATTGTTGAGAGAGAGAGACTGGAAGCATTTTGATCTTGATATCCAACTCTCAGCACTGCCTTGCTCTATGAAAGTAAGTTACTTTAGAAGTATGTTTTCTTGTAGAAATAGCTAAGACTATAAAGATTAGACTTAAGTGTTTTTCTGTTACATCAGAACTTTCCTACTGTATTGTTTTAAGTTTCTATGTGATCTCTGAACTCTTGGATAGCACTGTGGTGTAGTAGTATTGTCTTGTGTTTTTAATTATTTATTATTAAATATTTTAAAAACGTTTTACCTGTGGCTGGTTTGTGTAGAGACAAGTTAAGCTCTAGAGTATATTGCATATTTATAGAGTTTATTGTACAAAGCCACTCTAATAAGCCTTAGACTGATTAGTCACTCTTACCAATTGGATAATAATATTACACAGTAATAATCGGACACCCTTTTAAGGGCCTTTGGATAGCTGATAATTATTAGCTGGTGGTGGCAATAATTACTACCGTATAGTCTGGGTAAAGGGGCACAGCTGGATAATCTGTGTCAGCCTTTCCCAGGAGTGTCTGTGAAGTTGTATAATTACTTATGTCAAAGTCTGTGTGGTGTGTCAGCTACCTGGGCAAGGACACGAAGCACTGGTGGGACAGAGAGGGTTAGCTTGCCTACTAGGTTGAGATCTGCACCCTATAGTTGTGCCAGTGGGGAGTCTTATTGGGGACCTGGGGAGCAAGGGAGCAACCAGCCCCAGACTGACTGTGATCTCTGTGTGCACTTAAGGGAAATTGTACTTTACTGTGTGTATTTGTTATCCTTTCCTCTTATATGAGATGCCATCCCTGGTGTTAGTGGAAAGGATTGAGGCTCCTTGATTGCTGGGCAGGGCACGGCCATCACAGGGGGCAAATACTTTTTTCATTGCAATGTATGTATTGTATTTTGATTAATGTGATGTTTCTTATTTTAATGTTTAATAATAGTAAAACAAAATATACTGACACTAACCTGATAAAAACCCAAAAATGGATAGGAGCCAAGGCAATAGATCCCAAAATGATCAAGTTAATTGAGTGCTTTCATTCACAAAGTAAAAGGACTTAATCAGCATAAACTTATTCACAATAACCCAGCTTATATAGTAAAACTGCTCAATGGACATTAATTAGACCTTAATTACTAATACAGATTTTAAAGCCACAGGTCAAAAGATACACATGTATTGTGTGTGTGTGTGTGTGTGTATATTTATATATATATATATATATATATATATATATATATATACAATATAAAAACATATACAAACATATGTATACATAGATGTGTAAGTATGTATGTGTGTATATATATATATATATATATATATATATATATATATATACCCACAAACATACACTAAAACAAATGACAACCATATTCTATGTTAACTTCAATCAATACAGCCTTTTCAAGTAAATTGCAAGAGCAGCTTTTAAACGCTAAACAGGACTAAAAGAAATGTTTTCATTTAAGCCTGGATGGGCTGTAGCATTAGTTCGCAGCTGCCACTGAAGTTCCTTGAACTGCAAAAAAAATCACCTACAGGTACCCCCCTCGACCCAAGGTCTACATGATCTATAACTATAAATTTGAAGGATTGGCTCTCGTATTTCAGAATACGTGCAGACAGGGCATTGCTCACCTTTTCTTATTGATATCATAATTATGTTGGTAAACTCAATTCATGAAATGATTTTTGGTCTTCCCAGTGTAAAACCCAGTACAGTTTTGACATAATGCTACATAAATCACCCCTTTTGTCCCACAATTTTATCTCTTTCGTATTTTAATAATAATAAAGTTTTCGATTTTCACCTGACTTGACTCAAGAATAAATCTGCATTGAGAACAACACCCACATTTCGTCATCTTACCCTCTTGTTTATAATTTTATTGATGTTATGTGATCCTATCTCGCCTACATTCTGACTGATGGGTTCGGAGCCGATCCCTCGGCTCCGACTCGGCACGCTTATGCCAAAGAGCGAAGTCTCTTATTGGCTGAGCTTACTATATCCCAGGATGCACCACTACCAGTCTCCCAGATCTCGTTTGCCGCTTCCCTGCGAAGACGTGGTCTCGAGCTGGCTGGGCTGAGTAGTTATTTTAACTAACTTTTTCTGTCAGTTTTTTGCTGTTTTTTGTCTCAAAAGCTGTTTTAACGGCTAACGCTCTTATTGTGTGTGTTTGGATTGTGAAAACTTGTTGTGTGATTGGGTTGAGTTTGATTTGCCCCCTTCATCTAGGGCCTTCCCGGTCAGTCAACCCTTCTAAAACTTTACAGGGTTTCAGAGTTCCCTGTCATTTGCGCTCTTAAGCTATAACTGTAAGCCTATTTGTTTAGGTTGTCATCAGTAAATCAGTAGTTGTATTTTTTCCTGTCAAAATTACTGGAATTGTTTACTATAATGTCTCAGACTCCTAGGCCTTCGGGCTTTAAAAAATGTTCAAAATGTGGTTTCAAAATGTCTATCACAGACGATCATTCGCTCTGTGTGTATTGTTTAGGTGCAAAACACTTGCAGGAGTCATGCAGCGTATGTCACGCTTTTTCCTCAAGGGTCCTCCAGGAGAGGAAAAATAAATTGATTCTTAAAGGGTTAATTAAACCTTCCTTTGAAGAAGCCTTGGCATCCTCTCCTTCTCCGGCTAAAAAGAAAAGGGCGTCGGTTCCGACCAGTCCGTCGGATCCGACCGCCAAGAGACATAGGCAGGCCTCTCCTTCGGCTCCAAAGACTTCGGAGCCTAGATCGGAACGGTCTGCCTCGATGCCACCAGTATCGACTCCTCTGGCTTCGGAGCCGATGGCTGGGGCATCGAGAGGCGGGTCACCTTTGTCGGCTCCACTGCTCTCGGAGCCGACAAGGGTCGCCCGCTCAGACACTTCCTCCTCGGCGCCGAAGTCCACCTCGGCACCGATGGAATCTGGTGTGTGTATTCCCTCGGCGCCGATACTCATCGAGTCGCCTGAGCCGGTCCCCTAGCCCTTTGGGGCCGTTGGAGAGGCCGTCTCGAACCCGTTCTGTTTCCTCTCGGTCTTCGAGAATGTCAGATTCTGATATAGACAGGGTGCTCCAAAGACTGTTCCAGTCCCCAGTCTTCCAAAAATTTGTTTCGGTTCCGACCCAGTTGGCTTGAGCCGATGACCTGGCCCACCCATTGCCATTCCTCCTACGTCTGCTTCGGCTCCGTCGGAGCAGGTGCTGTTGGAGCCGGTGGAGATCTCAGGGTCGGCTCCGACCCTTACTCCAACCCAGCCCTTCGGGTCCGAGTTTGGTACGCGGACTTCTTCAGCTGGAGCCGGGGGTGATGTTTCGGGACCTATGCTTTCGGTTCCGAGCCTCCCCTCGGTGCTTGACTGCGGGACTTCCGTCGGCTATCACGGCTCCGGAGACCGGTCACTCCCAGGATTCTGGGGGTCCGGCTTTCAGGGCCATGAGGAGTGCCTTGGCCAAGTCCTCTTCGTCCATCTCTTCGGCTTTACCGCACCTTCCCTGGGCGTGGAGACTGGGTCTTTGGCAGTTCCCTGTCCGTAGTCAGCGGAGCCCCGAGGCCTGAGGTTACCCCAGTGGGGTTCCCCTCCTCCTGAGGGTTCTTCGGAGTTGTCTTCGGAGGAACCCCCAAGGAAGAGATCGTGCAAGAGGAAGCACGTGGACTCCCCCGAGTCTATTACATCAGACACTGATATGGATGATGCAGAGGGGTCCCAGTCGCCCTCGGATGATGTCTCATTTGCAGACATCTTAGAGATCCTCAAACAACGAGGCGGCTGGATATCCAAACCCCCCTCTGCGGACGAGTCAGTGCTCCTCAAGGCCTTTGGGGCTCAGCCCTCCGCCTCCTGGGTGTCTCCGCCCTTCGAGCTTCTGGATTTAGTTTGTCAAGGGCGGGAACATCCAGATACTGTGCAACCAGTCCCTTCTCGTCCAAATAAAGGCTTATCTGATCCCCCCGAAAAGGAGTTCCTTACTAAAGACGTGGCTGTAGATGCCATGGTGGTGGCATCTGCTACACAACAGGACGTGGCAGAGGCTTCAACTTCCGTCCATCCTCCTAATAAGGAGTCTAGGAGTATGGACAGGCAGGAAGCGCACCCTGACTTCAGCGGCCTTTACTTTAAGGTCTCTGAATTATTTGGCACATTTTACCAGGCTTCAGAGGGATCTGGTCAAGGAGTTGTCAGATTCCTCTCGGGTAACCTACCTGAGCAGCTAGCCCAGTCGGTTAGCTCTCAGTTGGCTATCCTTACGCCAATTTCTAACTCGTCCATGAGGCTCATTTCCTATGCGGCCGAAGGGTAGAGCGGCAGGCACAGGCGTGACTCTCGAGACAAGCCTGGCTCCGCTTGTGTCAGTTTGGAGGCCTTCAAGTCTTCCTTCGCCGACGCTCCCTTTGATGGGTCCTCATTGTTTGGACCCAAGGTTAAAGACACCCTTACCGCTGTGAGCAAGAGGGAAAAACTTTATCTGCCGTAGGTGCCCGTTATTCCACTCCCTTCGGCCTTACCCCAAGGCTAAAGGAGGGGAAAATGTGGTTCCAAATCTCGCAAGTTTTTCTCCCAACAGCAGGAAGATTCCCCTTCCAGAGGCAGAGGACGGGAAATTTTTCAGGGAGACGCCGTCCCAGAGGCGGCAGAGCGCCCCGCAATTCTGGGGACCGCGAGTCCTTTCGTGGCTCTTCAGCCTCCCACACGCCATGCGGGATTGCCCGGCTGTGCTGCTCGGAGCCAGTCGGGTGTCGTTGCCAAGCACCTAAAAGCCTGGGAGTCAGTCACTCAGGACAGTTGGGTGCTTCGATCATTGCCGGAGGTTACACCATCCCATTCACATACTCGCCCCCACCGTCCAAAAGAATCCCGGACCCACCACCCAGTCAAAGGGAAATGGCAGCCGCAGAAGCTTTAAAGCTGCTAGAAAAAGGAGTCATCCAACCGGTCCCCACAGACCAGATCGGATCAGGAAATTACTCCAGGTTCTTTTAGTGCCAAAAGACAGGGGACCTGAGACCAATATTGGATCTCAGCAGACTGAACCAATCCGTCACGAAATCCAAATTCCGAATGGTCACGTTACAATCCATTCTCCCATTGTTGGAGAAGGATGTTTGGATGTGCTCCATAGACCTCAAGGACGCCTATTATCACATACCGATACATCAGGCGTCCAGAAGGTATCTGCGCTTCAGCCTGGGAGTCAGTCATTACCAATTTTGCTCTGCCCTTTGGTCTCACCACAGCCCCCAGGGTGTTCACCAAGTGTTTGGCAGTAGTGACGGCTCACCTGAGAAGTCTTGGATTCCAAGTGTTTCCCTAACTCGACGACTGGCTCCTGACTGCCACCACCAGGCATCTACTAATGGACAACCTCAAAGCCACCATCTCCCTGGGTATTACCCTGGGGATTACATTCAATTGGTCAAAGTCTGTCTTGCTGCCCTCTCAACGCATAAAGTTTATAGGAGCAGAGATAGACTCAAGATTGATGCGTCTTTCTTCCTGCCGAAAGGATCCAAACTTTACAGGGCCAAGTTCAAGCTCTGATCTCGAGATCCAAAGCCCCAGCCAGGATGGTTCTACAAGTTTTAGGCTCAATGTCTGCCACGGTTCTTTTAGTTCCTCTGGCAAGATTACACATGAGGATTCTTCAGTGGCTATTGTCAACTCAATGGTCCTTTCAGGATCTTCCCCTCAATCATCACATCATGATTACGGATATATGCAAAAGGGACCTTCGCTGGTGGCTTCAGACATCCAATTTGGATCAAGGAAAACCCTTTGTTCTTCCCTCCAGTGGTTACCCTGATGACAGATGCCTCCCAGATAGGGTGGGGGCATTGTCTGGGCAGGCTAGTTCAGGGCTCCTGGCTTCCGGATCAAGCTCTTCTCCACATCAACGTGTTGGAGATGAGGGCTGTACTTCTATCCCTACAAGCCTTACACAAGTTTCTTCCTCAGGGCATCATCGCCATCCACACAGACAACATGTCGGTGGTTTGGTATCTGAACAAACAAGGAGGGACCAGATCATACCCCCTTTGCAGAGAGGCCATGAGAGTGTGGGAATGGGCTGTAGCTACCAACCGCTTCTTGGTAGCGACCCACATCCCGGAAAGTCAAATGTATTGGCAGACAAATTAAGCAGGACAATTCTCTCTCCTCACGAGTGGTCTCTAAACCACACAGTAGCAGCTCAGGTTTTCAAGAGATGGGGACCGTGCTGCGACCTATTTGCAACTCCACAAAACACCAAGTGCCAAAGGTTCTTCTCCTTGATCCCACATCAGGGAGTACCAGCCATGGATGCTCTAGCACAACCTTGGCCAGCGGGCTACTTTATGCCTTTCCTCCAATTCCACTTCTTCCCAAAGTTATTCAAAAAGCTTCTCAACTGGGGTCTTCAATGATACTGATTGCCCCATACTGGCCTCGTCAGATATGGTTTCCTTACCTGAAGAAGCATGCAGTGGACGATCCGTGGACCTTAGACCTAATTCCGGACTTGCTAATCCATCAGTCGGGACATCGGCATCAATCCCTTCGATCTTTGAAATTGACAGCTTGGCTCCTCCACTTCCAACCTTAGTTAGAAGGCATACACTAGACCCGGAAGTTGTTCACATTTTATCTTCGGCCCACAAACCCACCACTAACAAATTGTACCTCAGTAAGTGGAAGAGGTTTGCTATCTGGGCTCAAGTCAAAGGCTTAGACCCTATCACTGCTCCTGTCCCAGAGGTTTTGAAATTCTTAACATCCCTGTTTAATCAGGGATCTTCTGTCTCAACTATTAAAGTCCAACTAGCGGCTATCTCTAAATTCCACGAATCCATGGATCCTCCTCTAATGAGCAGCAGACTATGCAAAACTTTCATTAAAGGTGCGAGCCTATTAAGACCACCAATTTTTCATCCTGCACCTCCGTGGGATCTTGATTTGGTGCTTCGCGCATTAACATCTCCCCCTTTCGAACCGGCTGCTACATGCGAGTTAAAATATCTGTCTTGGAAAACTGCATTCTTAGTTGCAATTACTTCTGCAAGAAGAGTTTCAGAGCTTCAAGCCCTGTCTATTAAGCCACCGTGCTTGATTTTCCACAAGGATAGAGTATCACTTAGGCCTAACCCATCCTTTGTCCCAAAGGTCTGTTCTAGTTTCTGTCTCCAACAATCTCTAGAGCTACCAGTTTTCTTTCCAAAATTCTCCAATGAAGCAGAATACACTCTCCATAAATTGGATGTTCACAGGCAATTACGCTTCTATTTAGACAGGACTCAGCAACTTCGTAAGTCAGACCAGTTGTTTGTGTCCTTCTCAGATAATAAATTGGGCCAAACCATCACAAAAGCTACTATCTCAAAATGGATCAGAGATTGCATAACTCAGGCTTATTCTTCTTGAATAAGCAACTTACAACATCTATCAAAGCTCATTCTACCAGAGCTATGGCTACTTCTATAGCTTTTCATTCCAAGCTCGCTATATCGGAAATTTGTGCTGCGGCTACTTGGTCCAACCCGCACTTTCATTTCCCACTACAAATTGGATGTGGCATCTAAAGGACGAGCATCATTTGGTTCCACGGTACTCAGGAGTGTTTTCCAGTGAGCCACCCAGGATTCAGGTGCTAGGACGCTGTCCCATCAGTCAGAATGTAGGCGAGATAGGATCACATAACATCTTTTAGTTATGTACTCACCATAACTTCAGATGTTTGGGATCCATCTCGCCATTCCTAATACCTACCCTCCTTCCCCCTGCCTTGGAGATCAGAAGAGATTGAACGGTTTTGAGTTCTACTGTTTTATCTTGTTTCATCTGACGATGTTATATAAGCAGGGTATGCATGTGTGCATGTATGCGGACAAACTAGATCTGGGGGACTGGTAGTGGTGCATCCTGGGATATAGTAAGCTCAGCCAATAAGAGACTTCGCTCTTTGGCATAAGCGTGCCGAGTCGGAGCCGAGGGATCGGCTCCGAACCCATCAGTCAGAATGTAGGCGAGATGGATCCCAAACATCTGAAGTTATGGTGAGTACATAACTAAAAGTTCTCTAACATGTTCTTTATACAATAAGGGGGTCTTGTCCTACAATGTTGACATAGTTCATGTCCTAATGAAAGCTATTCCAGTTTTTCTGTACAATCTGTCTAATCTTACCAAATTGGTTATTATATGTTAACACAAATGCTTTACATAACCCACTGTTACCTGACCTATCTCTTACACTATTGGCCGTCCTGGTCCCCAATAGGGGAGAATATTGACCCCTTATCCTTTTGTCATTCACTTTGTCAATGATTTTTTCCAAAACATTAATAGGATATCCTCTATTAATTAGCATATTTTTTAATAATTGACATTGTCAACTAAACTCATCAAAGTCAGAAACCATCCGTGCCAGTCGCACACACTGGCCTTTAACCAAGGACTTCATTTGATGTACAGGGTGCCAGCTGTTGTAATGCAACAATGTGTTCAAATAGGTTGGCTTCCTATAAATCGTGGACTCAAGATACCTTATTCAATTTATTTTTCTTAATAGTAACATCTAAGCAGTTAACTTTTTCATCACAAAATGTCATAGTAAAGTTCAAGAAGTCAGTGGTTTCATGAATGTATTCAAAATACTGATCTAATTTCTCTCTTGTATCGGTCCATAAAATTATGATGTCATCTAGGAATCACCCATACAAGGACCAGCTGTTGGAAAATACAGAATTGGTTATGTAACTAGATTCCCAATAAGCAAGCACCATATTGGCAAAAATGGGGGCACATGCTGCCCCCATTGCTACACTCTTTTTCTGTTTAAATTTTTGTTATTCAAAAACAATAAAATTTTTGTCCAAGACAACCTCTATAAGTGCCCTTAGGATAAAAATGTTGTTATGTTCAAGGTTCGAATTATGGCATAGAAAAGAATAAAATCATTCAAGCCCAATATCATGCGGGATGACTGAAAATAAATCTTTGATTTCGATAGTGACAAAATTTATGTCATCATCGTATAGATCACTAGATACCCTTTTTAAGAAGTCCCATGAATCCTTGAAACAATAGGGGCATTCATCAAGTATGTTTTTTATTTCCTGGTCAACAAAATTAAGCTATAGGAAAGGTTTTAGAAGCCTTTGCATCCACAATTGGTCTAAAGGGTGGATCATTCAGGTCTTTGTAAATTTTAGGGATACCAAAGATTGTTGGCGCCATTTGGTGGGGAACTTCCAAGAAATTAATTTCAACTGGAGATAATTGGTTATTGATAAACAAATCTTCCAGTAATAATCTATCTTGTGATATGCTATATTCATCACATTGATGGATGTTTCCTCACAAGTATCACTAAGTAAAAAAGAAAATATTTTATTATTATAACCATTAACATTCATAACAACCAACCCTCCTCCCTTGTCGGGTTTCATAACCCTAATAGTACAGTTATCGTAAATCGACTTAAGGACTTTCACCTAGTCTCATATGAGATTGCTGGAGACCCTATTAAGTGAAGGAGTATGCCTTAACATCTCACGAATTTCATATTCACAAAGTTTCTCAAAAACAGACCCTACTGGGTGCAGGAGAGGGATAAAAATACTAGGCCATATGCAGTCAGTTCCCATGTTGTTGATATCATTCAAGTCTTTAAAATAAAACCCAAAGTTCAATTTTCTAGTAAATAGTTTCAGGTTAATAAGTACTTCATCTACTCTTGCCTTCCTTGCAGGTACAAAAGATAACCCTTTTTCAAATAAATCAGCCTAAGTACCATCCACTCTTGTGTCACTATAGTTGTAGATCTTAAAGTCACCATTACTATTCCTTACAATATTGCAAATTCCATGGTCATCTGTCTGTTCCATCAGGGATTCCCCCTGCCTCTCCCCCTCTGGGGTGGACCATTTCTGTTCCCATAGTCTGACGAATGATTCTCCCTCTGGTTCCTCAGTCTCTCAGACCTCCTCAGAGGGGGGTATTCTAAAGGGTTTGGGACATTCAAGGGTGCTTCACTGGTGCTATTTTCTAGGTAAACCCGTTGACCATCCGTGATACTCAAAACCACATGGTTAATATTATGTTTAGCTGGGGAAGGCAAGGGATAAGCAGTCCCATTCTCATAATCTTTTTGGTCCCGTATTAGTTTAACTTTTTTGACCTTAGTTCAGCCAAACCCCTATCAACTCTGGTAAACAAACCGTAGTAATCATTCTTCCTACTGTCAAACAATAAGTCTGCTTGTAAGCTAATGTCAATTTTAAAAAATAGTGTCATATAAACTCTGTAGCTTTCTCTCTTTGTCTCTAATCAGAACTTGCAGCAATTCACATCCCTGTTTATTGAATAAAATCAATAACTCACTGTGCAACTCAGTCCCTCTCTCTAGGCCCGAAGGGAACTTCCATGTCCTTAGTCCTTTTGGTTCCTGTTCATTCTGGAGACACTCCTTAAGATAGCTATTCTCTAACCAGTTTTTTGAGTTTGAAAGTGGCAGTAGATTTATCCATTAATTTTACGTATTGTATTTTGATTAATGTGATGTTTCTTATTTTAATGTTTAATAACAGTTAATTAATTGGTGTGATATGAATTAATTTTGTCAGCAGATGGCACTGTTCCATTTTTATTTAAGCATTTGGTTTGGAAGGGTTTGTGCATCTGAGGAAGTTCACTTGTAAGTTTTGAATGAAAACGCTTATATTATTTAATAAAATTGTGGTCTTAGCAGTGCCTTGGGAGCTTTGTTTTTTTTTTTTTTTTAGATTTACTTTCATAAAATTAATACATTCTGTTCCTCCCAGTTTCTCTGGTACAGCAGAAAATCTCTGTTTTCTCTGCATGCTCAGTCTAAAAATTCTGTTATTTGAAACAGTTGTTCTTCATGTTCCTCACACTCAGTTAGCCTTTTCTTCATTTCATCTTCGGATTTTTGCAATTTTATCATATCATCTGAATAGCCAATTAAAGCTTCTTCTATTTTTTCTAAAATTTTGTTATTTTAGTTTATTTTAAATACCTCTAAGTACGTTTCATTTATTTTTCCTCTAAATTGCTGGAGGCCATCTCCTGTACCAAAGCTGAAACTTAACCTGCCTTTTGATGAACTGCTGCAAGATTCTTTCCAGGCAGAGTTTTCTCTTTTCTTTTTATGGTTGATTTTCTCTCAGGCTCTCCAAATTTCTTTTTTGCTGGTATCCAGGAAGTGTAATTACTAGCCAATGGCTGAATTTTACACAAGGTGAAAGTTTCATTGGCCCTATTTTGTCAGTTTCTGTTTTCACACTGGAAGAGATTAAATCAACCTGTTGATCAGTGTGCAGCCATCTTATTTATAAAGTCATGTGTATTTATTTTAATAGCCTGCCCTTTGTTTAGTCTTTTCTTATTCCCTAAATTACCCTGTCTCTTATTAGAAAATCTTGCAACTCATCAGAGTATTTGGCTCTTTTTTTAATTTTTATTACAAGTGCATCTATAACCTTGTATTTTTGTTAAGAACAATATCTGAAATGGCACATGTTTTCTGGAATGGTAATAATTACTAAACGTTAATAGGTTCGTAAGTTCATAGAAGGTTACTAGACTAATGGCCCTAGAGCCCTTACACGCCTAGCCATATTTATCCCGAGTTACCCCAGTTGTCGATGGTTAGGTGTAGTTTGCAGAGGTAAGGGTCTATGGTAGTTAATAAGACTTCCTCTGTCTAGGAGGGACATGGGCACCATCCCAGGAGTGAATTTGCGGTCACTTATCCATTGATCTAGGCTGCATTTGAAGAGGGTCAGGGAGGGGCTCTGTTTCATGTGAATTGGAAGCTTGTTCCAGAGAAGTGGCAGTCTCTGGGAGATGTATCTATCTCTCCAGCATACCTGTTCATTTCAGAGGCTAGGTTAAGATCCCTGGATCGAGTGACCCTCGTGCAGTTTGATTTACGAATGTGTAACATTTACATTAGGGTCACATCACAGACTGCCCTATAACCAGGCACATGTAGCAACCTGTAGGAGACAGAATACAGTGACAGGGCTTTCAGTCTTTCCACTTAAGACTTGTTTTGTGTACCCTGTAATTTCCTGGTGAGAAACCTCTGTGGTGTCTGGTGAGATACATGCAAAAGGGAGCATTGTACTCAATTATTGGTCTGATGAGAGCTGAGTATAATGGAATTATAACATCCTTAGATCTAGATGTGAATGATGCCTTTCACTTATAAGATGTGCCACATAGAAGGATTTCCTTACTACTGTGGATACGTGGTGGTCAAAGTTCAGGTTGCTATCAACCTGAGTACCCAAATCATGTACCACTGGGTCTACACTTAGGGGGATGCTGTCTGTAACGTAATTAGCAGGGATGTCAGCTTTCCCAAAGGGAATGATAGTGGATTTTGTTTTTCATTTAGCTTTAATCCATGGCTTTGGCACCAGTTATATGTCTGCGTTAACCCTGTCTGCAGTATATTAACATCGTTGAGGGACTCATTGATTGCTGTCAATTTGCAATTGTCAGTGTATTTGGTAAGCCACAGGCCGTCCACGTTTGCCTGAACGTCTGAGAAATAAATTCTGAACAGTAAGGGACCCAGCACAGAACCTTGTGGTATGCTACTTGTAACTGATCTTTTGCTAGAGGTGCAGTCACCCGCTTTGACAGTGTGTGTCCTGTCGATGAGCCAGTTGGTTACCCATCTGGTAATGTGGGGTTAACTCCCAATTGGGAGAGTTTCTGTATAATACCTGAGTTGGGGACTGTGTCAAATACTTTGGCTTGGTCAAGATAGGTGGTATGCACAGTCTTTCCATGCCAATTGGCCACACCACACCAATGTCTAGAGCCTTGGTGACTTTTTCAAAGAAGTCATCCATGTTGAACAGGGAGGATCTACCTTTTATGAATCCGAATGGGGTTGGGTCCATAGTTTGGAGATTATCTATGTTCTTGTTGATAAGGTCCATAATGATTCTTTCCATGGCCATGCAGATGAGGCTAGTCAAGCTTATGAGCCTATAATTTCCAGGGTTGGTTGATGGTCCCCCTTTGTGCACAGGGATTACTGTTGCTGTCCTCCATTCTGCCAGAACATAGCCAGTTTGCAGGCTGTGGTTAAACAGGGATCCAAGTGGGTTTGCTAGGTCATGTTTTAAGTTGTTTAAAAGGCAACCTGGGATGTTTTCTGGTCCCACTGATGCAGTGTTTTTGGCATTGGAGAGTGCCAGGAAGACCTGCTCTGTTGAGATAAGAGGCTGAGGAATGGTGGCAGGTATACTTTGGGAGATGACTGGAGGGAACAGGGGGTGAAGTTTGCTCCAAATCTGTCAGCTAGCAGGTTGGCTATTACCTCTGGTTGAGTATGGGTGGTGCCATTCACAACCAGTTCACCACATAGCTGGGTATTCCCTTTTAGACTTTAGAGGTATTTAAAGAATGCCTTGTGATTATCTTTAGCTATGGAGGCTATTTTTGCTTCATAATTAGCTTTGCAGGACTTGACACAATCTCTAATTTATTTGTTTAAGCTAGAGATAATTTCTTCCTTTGCTTAGCCAATTCCCTCTTGTACTTGGACATTAGTTTCTTTATCTTGTTTCATAGCCTGTCTATACTAGGGGTCCACCAGGGTGGCTTGTTTTTTTTTTGGCAGGACGTGGTTTTAATCCAGTCATGTACAGAAGATTCTATACAACCACTTGAGTGGTTACCACAGGGTAGGCATTGGTGTACACCTCTGCATAGGAGTCCATGTTATCCGCATTTGAGGGGTCTTTGAAACTTCTTATACCACCATTTAGTAGGCGGTAATTTGTCTTTGAAAAATTCTTAAGCGTTTTTGACCTTGATTGGGTGTCTGGTGTTATAATTACATTTAAGGAGACTGATTTCTTGTCCGATCTTACCAGGGAGGACATCACACAGGGTGGGGGGATGCAGTGCTCTCCCATGTTAGTGAGTACTATGTCCAGGACATTTGAGCCTCTTGTGGTTCTGCTGACTAGCTGTTCCAAAGCATCTGCACTGACAAAGCCCAAGAACCTCTGAGCCAACATGTTTGTGGTCATATATGTTTCCCAGTCGATGGTAGGATAATTAAAGTCACCCATGAGAAAGGTGTTTGACTGTAAGTCCAGGTATGTGGTATGCTTTTCCTGTTTCATGGTGTGGAACCTATAGTTAGCTATGATGTGGTAGGGGGCTTTGCTTATAGTTAATTTGACATGGAGTAACTCAAGAGAGTCATACTGTTTTACCAGTCTCAAGGTGTACTTATCCTTAATGAAGATGGATACGCCTCCTCCTTTGGTTCTTCATGCACAGTTTGTGGTCTGAACATATGGAAGGCATTGTAGCCCTGCATGGCCGGTGTGTTTTCTGCACCTTTGAAGCATGTCTCAGTGACTGCGCAGACATCAGCATCTCCCAAAGTGAGGAGTGCTTCCAGTGAATGCAGTTTCTTGTTCAGACTCCTAGCTTTAAGCAGCAGTACCTTGAGTTTATCTAGAGAGGATTTTGTTATATTGGGAGGTTGGTTATTTTTACACTGCCTAAAAATGCACAATAGGGGTGGCTAATGCCTTTACCAGTATCAGAAAGCCTAGAAGAGACAGGTGCAGACCATCTCTGGTAATGCACCTTGGCCTGTTGACCATTTCTTCTAGGCTGACAGATATTGTATCCCATTGTATTTACACCAGAAGCTAAGCCAGTTGTTAAAGTCAATCATTTTTTGTTAGTATTGTGGCGCCATCCTTGGAGAATGTAGAATGTTGCTTAAGGCTAGGATTATACCTGCCTATGACACATAGTTTGAAAGCTCAGTCATGTTTCTCTTCCTATAGTCCAGTGAGGTATGTCTCAAGTCATTCACCCCACATGGACTATGATTGAGTCATACCAGTGAGTGACTTGAGTGCTTGAGTAACTTGATGGATCCTGGCACCTGACCTGTAATTAACTGTAACCCATTCCTTATCTAGCCTGGTGCGGAGAACATCCATGTGTCTCACAATGGAGTCACCTATGACCAATACATTAGGTTTTGTGGTGTTATGCCTTATGGACTTATTTGTTGAGACACTGGTGTGTGTGTGTTATTATGTGTTGTGGTTGTTTTTTTTGCATTATTATGTATGTAAGGGGTTTCCGTTTGGGAGGCCTCTGATATTTTGGTAAGTTACTAGTGAGTACCTCTGCATATGTGGGTTTATGTGTCATGTCCTTATTTAGTATGAGAAGTGGGGATGTGCTTACAGCTTGTTTGGGATTTGATTTATCCTTAAGTGAGAGTCTTGCCTCCAATTTTATATTGTAATTACATCTCTCAAATAAAATATTTGTTTGTTTCAGCAGTATGTGGTTGTCAGTATATGTGCAACAATTGCTAAATTGCCTCAGAATGCTCATGTCTATCAGGCTGGCTAGAGTTATGATGGGAAACTGCCCTTCCATGATAGCACGCTCTTACAGTATGTTTTATTAGGGAAGGGAATGGATTAATTTGATAGGATTGTGCTGGTAGCAACAAGACTACAAGAGGAGCCTATACTTTGTGTATGCTAAGGTTGATCAATAAAGCAATGCTGCTTAGTGCGCAACTAAGTTGCTCCTAGAGCAGCAGAAAAGCTTTGAAGGGTTTCACTGACAACTGTTTAGAGAAAAACTGAGCTTCTAAGCTTTTGCATCTATACAGAGCACTGCTAACCTCCACTGAGTGAAGAGCAGCACTGTGCAAATGCAAGGCTTAAATATGAGCAAAGAGAAACAAGTTTTAAGCTAACTACCAATCAGGAAAGCACAGAACAAGCCTTATACCATCAATGCCCAACTCAGACAAGTTAGATCGGTACATTTCTGCCACAAGGATGCAGAAAAACATCTTCTTAATGTAGAAGAGCTGGTTTGGAGCCCAAGTGTACAAGGCCACACAAACTACTTACAACGGCCCTACAACTAACAGATACAATGTAATACAGTGCAGTTAACAACTTAATGCAGCAGCAGACAGTACATTTTTTTTAAACTGCTGAAGTACAGTCGCAGTATATAAGAGAAGTGCAACAAAATACTTAGAGCCCTTTTCTGTGTTTCCCATCTCAGGCAGCCCAGGTAAACATCTACTGCTACTAGATGAATAATCCCAGTCCTCCTAATGTAAAAGCACAGTAAAGGAGTGTCCAGAGTGAAATGCTACCACAAACACACTTAAAGTATATGAAATGCTACCACAAACAAACTTAAATATATGAATACAGCACTGTACTTTAAACAGATTATAGAAGTGTGATTATTCAATAAAAGTAATTTGCTTAGTATAAATCATCCAAGAGCCACTGAATTGTACAGAATTTATAAAGGCACTAAAAATAAGATAAGCTGATTAATAATCCCTCCAACCAATAAAATTACATGCAGAAATCTCAAGTGTTTCCCCAACCTTAACAGATCAAGCTACCTCCCCATACACTAGTTGGAGTATCCACTGACCTCTTGATGTAAAAACAAGTGCTTACTAGCAGGTAAAAATATACTACTTTATCCAGTGGTTAGCTAGATAATTAATTCAGAGCAAGTAAACCAGTAGAACAGACAATGAGAGACAAAATGCACTTTTTCAATATAAGCAGAAGGGAAGGCAAATAAATAATTCTGTATATAAACAACAGTGTAGAAAGGGAGGAGCATATTACACTCAATTTACAGTAGGGGTGGGCATCTTAAAATCACAAGATTTAATCAACAAAGGGGAGGATAGGTCTTTCAATATCTCTGCACATTGAGTAACAGCTTAACTCTAGCTCTCCCAGTGTGAAAACAGAAACTCAACAGAGAAGGCCAGTAGACTTTTGTGTTTATGGGTAAGTTTCAATAACTGGCTAGTATATGTACTGCCTGCTTGCCATGAAAAAAGAAATACAGTGCACCTGGAAAAAAATCAGCAACAAAAACTGAGGAAGAAACACTGGTTGGGAAAGCTGTGCAGCTTTTCAGCAAAAAGTAAGGTAACCACCAGACATGAATTCCAGTAACCTACAGGAAGAGAGAAGACAGCTGCACACAGACCTGGTTAAATAAACAAAACACTGATGGAGTATATCAACACAAAAAAAGGCTGGAAAAAATGGAAGAAACTTTAAACAAATATTCAGATGAGGTGATAAAGCTGCAAAAATCAGAGGTTGAAATGAAGAAAAGGCTGTTTGAGTATGAGATTGCTCAGGAAGAGACATTTAAAAAAATAATAGAATTAGAGGACAGAGCACGTAGGTGAAACCTGAGATTTTCAGCTATACCAGAGAAGCTGGAAGGAACAGACTGCATTAATTTTATGAAAGCACAAATAAACAACTGCACTGGTATTCCAGAGCAAGAGTTGTTAATTCAAAGGGCACATCATGTGTATATGTTCTAAACCTGTCTATGAGAAAGCAAAGTAGACCTTTGATAGTAAAGATGTAATCCTACTAGCAGAAGGAGTTGATTTTGACAAAACTGTGGCAGAAGGACAAAGTACTAAAAGTAGGAGACAGCAGAGTGTTTGTGCAGAATGATTACTTACTGTACACTAGGCAGAAGAGAAGCAAATTTATTCCACTGTTCAGTGACTGTAGATATGCAGGTGTGAGATTCATACTGCTGTACCCGCTGCCTTCAAAGTATTCTTCCCTGGAGGGACAAAATCATTTGTTGATGAAGTACATACTAAGGAGGAAATACAAAACTTTGTCCAACAAAAAGTGAGCTGTGAAACAGAAGGAGATTCTGCTTCTTGTTCTCCTGGTAATAAAGACCATAGAGAGAGGCTGTACTTGTGAAACTTTTTCCAGTGTTTTAACTGAAAATGTTGGAAAGAAGGAAGGGAGCACGAGACTTGACTACAAGAATCGAACGTATGTTGAAGATGAAGCAGAGACAGGATTTGGGAGATGGAGATAACAGTAATAAAACCAGTAACTTAATGTGGGATTACAATGCAGTAATTATATGTGTTAAATATGACAGAACAAGAACATCTGGAACTGGTGAACTTTTTCAGAATTTATTGGATTTGTGGGGGACTCTAAAGTACATGCTCTACTTCTTCTCATTAGTGTTCAAAATGCTTTGAGGAGGGAAAGAGGGGTGAGAAAGTCAACTGTAAGTAAATAATTTTTTTCTTACTAGCACTACTTTTGTGGTGTATGGTTTTCTTTGCATGCTATAAAGTAGAGGTTTCTTAGTTATTTTTAACTGTAATGGGAACTGTAAACATGTGGTGCTGTTTTTTTCTTTTCTTTCTCCTTTCTCTCTTTCTTCTTGTTCATTTTTAAGAAATGAAAGGCAATGCAGTGAAGAAAAGCTGGGTTAAAAGAGCATGACAAAAGAAAAATTAATGTGCTTTTTCTTATCCTTGCATGGAGAAATTACAGGATTAAGAACCTTAGATTGATTTAGTAACACATTTTAAGAATAAGCAAGTAAATAAAAAAGAATATTGATATTATCAGACTTTTCTCAAGCAAATACAGGTATGCTCAGTAGCAATTCTGCAGCTGGTCTTCATGTTTCCATGGAAACATTCTGATAAAAAGAAACTGGCTGCCTGGTTCTCTTGTCTCCATGAAGACAATCTAATAAAAAGAAACAGGATACAGTCTGGTGGAGAGCGATTGGCTGAAGAAAAAAATGAGAATAGAAATTGGCCAGGACATAATGTTCTCTGAAAGCATTCAGGGGCTTCCCAGCTGAGAGAGCTATAAAAAAGACAAAACCAATTTGCACTTAGTAGTAGCACAGACTGCATCATGCCTCTTAGCATGCTTAACCTTTCTTTTAGGTTAACAAGTCTGTAAGTGTGGCTGTCAATTTTGGACTTTTGTTCCTATTAGGAGGGTAAAACTTCAGCATTTGAAGATGTACATAGTTTTGTGTGTTAGTATTAAGTTAATAGATTTTATGGGGGTATTGAGGGTGTGTTTGTCTTTTTCCTTGAGGGCGTTCAATAAAACAAAAAGTTTTGTAAGATGCGACATAGACTCAAATGGATATGACAAGAAACAATTGTATAAAAGTTCACCCTGTCAAATGGTGAATGCATGTAACAAAAACTGGAACTAGACATTTAACAAAAAGGTGTTATACATAAAAGGTGGGGATAATAACTTTTTAATGCTATGATGCTTTCTGTAATGTCTTTAAATGTCAATGGTCTCATAGATAAATACAAAAAAGAAAGTGTAGTGAACTATATTAAAAAATGTAGAGTGCAAATAGCTATGGTACAGGAGACACACAAAGAACTGAACATGTGGATTTGATAAAGAAAGGCTTTCAGGATGGCTATTTATGGCAATACTTGGACAAAGGAAAAAAGGAGTACTTATATTAATTGCAAGAGGAGCTCCAATAGTGATAGAAGATGCTAAAAAAGATAATAATGGCAGATTTGTACTGCTAAGGGGCTACTGGCAAGGGAGGAGGATTATCTGGCAGGTATTTATATTCCACTTAAAACTTCTATAATGGAGCTTAAGAAAATTCTGGGAGGACTGATCATTTTTCAGCAAGGAATATTACTTATAGGTGGGGACTCAAATGTGATTTGCAACAGTAAAGATGTGTCTGGGGGCCCAGGAGGAAAGTATAACAAAGTAGGGTAGATTTTTGAAGAAGTTTATGAAAATATTTGGCATGGACGATGTGAATTCAGTAATAGGAGTTCAGACTGAAGTTACATATTATTCCCCAAGATATAAAAACTGGGCTAAGCTGGACAGAATTGACATTCACATTCACAGGAACATGTGCATTTAATTAAAGGTCTTGATGTGCACCCAATAACTATTTCAGATCATGTGTCAATAATAACTAAAATAAAAAAAAGGGTAATAAAATGAAGATGAGACATTGGTGCTTTCCCACTTATCTGTTGAAAAGAGAAGAATTTAAGGAATGGGTAGTGGAGATTATTCTGGAGCTATTAGAGAGGACAGAAATTTCTTCTGAAAATATAACTAGGGAGCGGAATAAAATTAAGGTGGAGTTTAAAAATAGAGTGCAAATAAAAGAAAGAGTTGTATGGTTAAGAAGTAACAAGAATTATTTAGAGGGACTGACAAGAGTCGAGGGACTGGAGAAGTAGTAACATATTGAAAGACAGCAGTGGTAGCTGTAATACCCAAAGAGGATAAAGATCCATCAGACCTGGCTTCATACAGGACCATTTCAATACTAAACCATGATTATAAAGTGTTCATGTCTATAATGGCTAAAAGAATGACAAAAGTAATGCCAAAATTGATAGATATGGCTCAGTGTGGTTTTGTGGAGGGGAGGCAAACATTTGACGACATTAACAGAACATTGTTGATCCAGAGGGAAGCAGAATATAAGAAAATACCATTGCTGTTGGTGGGTGTCGATGCAGAGAAAGCATTTGACAGAGTAAGCTGGGACTTTATGAGCAGGGCAAGGGAAGCATTTGCATTTCCTGAAAAAAATATAAGGTTGATTATGAGGATATATGAGGGATCGCAGATGGAAATTAAAGTGGCTGGGGTCCTCTCTGATAATTTCTCCTTGAGCAGAGGAACCAGGCAGGTTTGTCCCCTTTCTCCTTTGTCATTTGCATTATATTTAGAATCATTGGCAAAGAAAATAAGAGACTCAGAAATTCAAGGATATAATTGCTATGATAGTCAAGAAAAGCTGGCTCTGTTTGCAGATTATATAAGTCTATACCTGACAAAGAGACGAAAGAGATATTACAGTGTTGTGGAACATTTTGAGACAGTTTCATATCTTTTCAGGATACAAAATTAATGAAGCTAAAACAAAGGCAATAGTGGTAAATTATTTACCCAGATATAAACTGGTTTAGCAATATCCATATTTATGGGGGCATGATAAAATTAAGTATTTAGGAGTATGGATTAAAAATGATTCTGGTGTGGCAGCTAATGATATGTGGAAAGAGATTAAACAAAAGATAATACAAAAACTGAGAAAATGGAAGCTTTGTTACATGGATAAGTAGTGAGATACAAGCAGTCAAAATGTTTTTAGTCCCTTAAGTCTTATAGACAGATCAGGCATATTTTTATCAACCAGAGGAGAAATTGTGGATAGCAATTAATAAAGAGCTGAAGGACTTTATCTGGGAGAGGAAGATGGCAGGAGTCAAGTAGGATAAGCTGATTCTTCCAGTAGAACAGGGTGGATTGGCATTACTCAATTTGAAGGGGTATTTCAGAGATACACAGTTAAGGCTCCTATACATAGCACAAACAGAAAACTATAATTCAAAGTGGAAAGGGATGTTGTTGAAACAGGGGGAAGCTCAAGAAACAAGGAGAGACTGAGACTGGGATTTTGGATGCAGGCCTTTAAGGAAAATAACTGTAATCATACAGAATATTATATCCATAAAGTAGCAGAAAGTGTTCTAAGAACTAAGCCAACATGGGAATGGAGAAAGGAGATTCTGCCAATAGGGATGACTGCAATTAAGGATATAGACAATAGGCAAGAGGGGGCTGGAATTTATTGCAGAAAATTGGCAAAGGAACCACGGTATTGGGAGCAAATAACTAGAGAGAGAGAGGTAATAGAATGGGAAGAGGCCAATAATTTATTTGGACTGCAGGTTAGAGATTGCTTTCCCTATCAAGGATTGATATCAGAGTATAAGCAAAGAGAAAGAAATAGGGGGGTCCTAAATGAAAGACCAGCATGGGTAGAGTTTTTAGTAGAATCTAGAAAAGAAGGATTGGGAAGAGAGACTGGATAAGCAATTCACAAAGAAACAGTGGGAGGGTATATGTATGTCTCCCACATATTGCAACAAAATGTAAAAGATTTAGGATTTTTGCTTGGAAATGTTTGCATATTGTTATACCCCAAGTAGACTCCAGAGAATTTTTCCTCAGATAGACAGCAAATGTTGGAGGTGTGATGGGGAAGAAAGAGGTAGTTTGGGAACATATTTTCTGGGAGTACAGTGTTTTAGTGGACTTTAAGGATTCCCTGTGGGATGCACTGTTGGAGATGCTGGGTGGGTGGATTGGTGTGATGAGGGAGATGATTTTACTGCGCTATGATACAGAATCAGATTTGCCTAGACATGGTAAGGCCTTGCTGTATCTAATTATGGTGGCTGCCAAAAAAAAAAACAATTACTAGAAAATGGAAATCAAAATCAACTGTGTTAGAAGTAGTGAATACAGTAAGAGATAAAACAACTGGAATTGAGATCTTTAGAATAGGGTACGAGCAAACTACACTGGAAAACTGGGAAGCCCAAGGGCATTTATAAGCCTAGCCCATAGTTATGTGGCTTCGCCACACCCTTAGTTTGAATAAAAAAATGCCTATCATTTTTTTGTGCCTCTGTCCAAGCAGTGACGCTGAAGTAATCCCTCCCTGTATATCTGCAATCTCCCCATCCATTGTTCCTCTTTCTCTCTTGAACAAGAAGGTGCTCTGCCTCACATGTACGTTGATTTTGTTCCACATCACAGGAGTCTCTGTGATGTGAATCTGTCCTCCCAACGTTCTATTTATCTATTTATAAGGTCAGGTAAGTCTCCCCCCTCCTTTGTGGTTCTGAGGAGATTTTTTTTTGAGCATATTCATCATCATCAAATCTTGTGGGAACAGTACATACAGGGGAGGAATGAGGTTTAAAAGAAGGCAGAACTTAAATGTAATGTCTGACTGAAAATGATTGGGGAGATTATAAGTGATGTACAATGTTTGCAAGTGGGAGTGTGTCATTATGGTTTGTGATGTAAAATGCTTGCTACTAGGATTGTGTTGTGGTTTGTTTTCATTTATATAAATGTATGATTGCTTATGTCATAAGTCATGGTTTAATATAGATGTTTCTTGTTTAAAAGGGGGGGCAGGAATTGAATAATTTATGTAATGTTGTTTAGGTTATATGATATATAGCAATATATGTAAAGTATAAAGTTTATAAATGTGAACGTGTTAGTACAATTTGATTACTTTGATATAAATGTAAATTTGCTATTTGCCTTTGTCACAAGTGATAGTTCAATAAAGGTGTTTGAAAAAAAAAAACAAAAAAAAAAACAAAGGGGGAGTGGGTGGAAAAACTAGGAGGGAATGACCAACAGTCTGCTTTAGTTTATACAGACTTGAAATCTTTTCAGCAAAAAACAAAGGCCCAGAAATTCCTTGTGTATTTAACTATCACTCAAAAGACAATTAACCATTGAAAAAATATGTGAAATTTGCAGCCTAGAAATGTGTCTATTTTTCACATAAAACAAAAACAACAGGCCAAGCAGATTTTTAAACCAGAAAACAATGCATATCTAAGTCCTATTAGTTTGTCTTTTTCTTCGTTGAGGAAAGTAAAAGAATTAAAACAGTTTTATGGCTTTTTTCCAGCAGCTTGCGGCATTACTAAACCTATTCAGATTTTTTTCAGCTAATCCACTTGCAATGAGGAATAAATCCAATTTCTGGATGCAGAGCTTCCATTATTCTGCCAACTTACCTTATAGTAGCCAGCTCCAGTTTTGTAGAGGTATAAAGCCCTGACTGTGGCTCAGGTGTCCTGAGTTTATGTAGTGGCTCAAGTACTTGATGGAGCTAGCAGGCAGAATGAGCATGCCCATCCTGAGAGTAGGGGGCGGATCTGGCCTTATACTGGTATGATCCATTGGAGTAAGGGGTAAGATTCAGCTTGATAGGGGGAGGCCTGATATTCCCCAGACACTGAGGCAAAAATTCACAGAAAATGACATCTTGTAATGATAAAAATCTTGGCAGTATTAGCTGAGTCATGTGTCCACTAAAGAAATATACTTCTGAACCTCAAAAGAGGTTCTTCACAAAAAATATGCTTCTTCATTTCTGCAGGTATATTTCATCACTTCTGGTAGATTTTTTTTTCTACTTTGATACCATATCAAAACAACCAAAACTTGAACAATGCTATAACAAATTTGCTAAATTTGCAGTAAATACCCCTTTCAAAACCCACCACTGTACAGCACTAAAAGCCTGAATTGCTTAGAACTACCCCATCAACTAAGATATACACAGCTTTTTACCACCTATAAAATTATCCAGCATCCATCTGCTTGTCCAGCACTAAATAGCATGCTATGCAACTTTGTTCCCAGTTGATCATTATGACCCAATGAAAAAAAAACTCCTGTCTGTCCATAAACCTATCAAATCTGCTGGGTGTTCTTGAACCACGTTGCTAAGGCCTGGAACTCCTTTCTTTTTTCCATCAGGTCAGTACCCTCCCTTCCCATCCTTCAGAATCATTCTGAAAGCTTTCCTAGCCAGAAGCTGGTGCTTTTCTTGCTCAACACAGGGATAAATTATATCCCTAAATGTGAACAAGTATTTCTTCATACCTTACATCTACTTTCTCTCCATTCTTCACTCACTTTCTTACGTCTGTCAATTTCTGTCTCCTGTCTTTCTCTCTAATTATACCATAAACCTGCTTTTATCTCACTTGTTTGTGTTATTCTAACTTATCTATTAATTTCTCTATAAACTGGCTAAAATTTCTGTGAATATTAAATCGTCATATGACTTGTATCTATTCTACACCAATGTCATATTATGTCTGTTATAACCACAATGTAATATTATGTCTAACTTTGTATAAGTATTCAAACTGTGGATGTTTTTGTATTAGTTTTAAAGCTTGTAAAATTATTGTTCTTAAAATGTTTTGTAATACATTGGAGCTGTTCTCCCTGGGCCTCCGCTGAAAATTAGCCCCTACCCTGTCGGACTTTCCCAGTAAAAAAAAATGTCAATAAATAAATAAATATCATGTCAGGATGCTTAATAAATAAAACACAAAAGTGCAGATGTGGTGTAAACTCTGAGTTCTATATTGCAGCTGAATTCTCTGGAAAATATATGTGCCATATGGCATCCTAATCAGTGTTAACCACACTTCTCAACCTGTATTCATTAAAAAACAGGTACCTCTAGTCAAAAATCTGGATACATAATTTGTATAAATTTTCCATACCAAAAAGCATAGAAATCCCACTTCCAAAAGCATTGCAGGATACAACATGCAGATACAAGTTTAAAAAACTGAGAATAACAAAAATGACGCAACAATATGTAACAATATTGGTCCACTTTCTTTAAATTGTTAGTGCCACCAGCATGCTGACCATGTAGCCTAGTTTCCTGTGTACTAACCAGCTTCAAACTCATGTGTGACAACGGGGGGGGGGGGATTACAGAAAATCTTGTGAAGGTGTAAATCAATCCTGAAAATAGGTATATACCTCTGAAATAGGTAAAACTGAGAGGTCTTTTCCTAGAACATTAACAGATTAAATGTTTCTGTGTCATACCTAACATCACCATGCTTTGCATAATGACTAAGCCATGTCTACCACTGATGTCTATGTGCTATTAGTTTGCAGTTCACCTGCTTGCAGCTACTTGCTCAACACAGCAAGTGCCCAACTTTGTAGCAGATCTGTCCTATTACATTTAAACATACATTTGCCCAGAACCCTAACTCTAACCCTAAAAGATCTATCCAAACCCAAATGGAAGGCACAAATTAAGCAATTTATGTAATGTTGGTCTGATGATAGTTATAAACAAGAACATATGTGATGTATAACGTATGTAATAGGACATGTGTTAATATTTTGTTTTCTTTTACATGAATGTATGTTTGTCTATGTCTTAAGTAATAATTGAATAAAGGTGTTAAAAAGATCTATTCAAACCATAACCCAAAAACTTCTAATTGTGCCCTGACCCTAATCCCAAAACTACTCTGTAATCCTAAAACAGCCAGTTGTTACCTAAACCTAATCCCAAACCTCACTCCCTGAGCCTAAAGTTTCCACTTGTTCCCTAACTCTAATCCTAAACCCTGCTCCATAACTTTAAAAATCTTAGTCACTCCTTAACAGAATCCAAAATCTTGCACCATAAACTTGAATGCCCCAGTCACTTCTTAAATCTAATCTTAAATCTCACTCCATAAAACTAAAGCTCTCAGTACTTCCCTAACCTTACTTCCACACCCTGCTCCAAAATCCTAAATATCCCATTCATCCTCTAACCTGAAATGTCACACTCTCACTCCCTAGCGTGGACATTGTACTTAAGTTACTCAAACTTGAATATTTGTTCTAGCAGCCCTTGTGAGCTGCCTGGAAAATGAATGTCCAATGACAAGACTGTGGTCAGCAAACAGCAGGGACTCGGACAAGTGAAGGAAATCTGAGTAAGCCAATGGGTTGTAACCTTTGAGACCTGTTGTTATGATGCATATATGGTACTTATCACAATGATGATAAATGTTTAAGACCTATGTTCTTACAGGGGATTTCCTTTCAATCTTCTGTCCCTATGATTATCCTTAAAGGTTCTCCTTTCTTTTGCATGTTCTGATTTTTGAACTTTGGAAGCCTCTGATTCCTTCTTTTGTTCTGTTGTGTGAGGATGGAGATATTGTTGGAAAGCAGGAAAAATAATCCATTGTGTTCAGTGCAAGGTGGTGCCAATGGACATATGTTTGGCTAGGTTGTGAAAAGTTTGCTGTGAATTCTTAGTACCTGCTGGCTTTAGTCCATACCAGAATATACTACTACAAAATAATAGTCTGAAAGACTGTGGCGAATACCTCATTTAAATGAAATTTCAAACTGCTGTGAAATACACCTGCTATCTGGTCCTGTCGGATCAGCTTTATTTTCTGTGGTGCATGCCCTGACACTACGGAAAAGAATGAAAGAGGGAGAAAGAAAAAGAAAGCATACCTATGCTTTCTGTACAGCTTCTTGATGGCAACCAATAAAAAGTGACCTGGTGCAGTATAACATAGCCTGTAATATAACTTACACATAGTCATTCACTTGAGTGTGAGACAAGATACCCTCTGGTTAAAGTAAAACTCCATACAGAAACTGAGAGATCACATATATTTTATTACCTCTTGCTTCTTTATGCACAGCTAACCCAGATGTATTATTCTAGGTGGCTGTTATTATTTTGTAAATTGTTACACCCCATAATGGTTCTATGAGGGCTGCCTTTCAGATGTATATTTGTTTAATAATATTCTTTTTTTCTGCAGTAATGTACTTTGTGTTCTCATTTTGGGGACATATCCTTCTTCTTCTTCTTTCGGTTTTCCCCTTGTCTGCTCATGATTGGCAGTGGAGTTTTACCGTGTCGAGTTGCCAGCCCGGCACCCAACCTTCCACAGAAGGCACACACACGCGCACACTCACACCTAGGGTCAATTTAGAGTATCCAATCAACCTACAGCATGTCTTTGGAATGTGGGAGGAAACCGGAGCACCCGGAGGAAACCCACGCAGCCACAGGGAGGACATGCAGACTCCGCACAGAAGGCACCCCAGCCAAGGATCGAACCAGAGAACCTCTTGCTGTGAGGTGGCAATGCTAACCGCTGCACCACTGTGGCCGCCCCTTTGGGGACATATCCTAGTCGTCATAATTTTGTTTTATCATTCTTTTTGGCCCTCATTTCTGAGTCTGTTTTTAAACAGATCTCTTAAGACTGACATGCATGAAATCCTCTAGCAGAGCTTTTGGGGCTCATACACGTTGCCTGCTGTGTTTAATTTTCTTTTTCTTGCCATCCATCCAGCTAAATAGTTTATATTTCTGGGCATTTACTCATTATATTGTGAGGTTTACTCATAGAAGCTCTGGTTCTGTGGTAAATGGTTTAAGAGGTCAGAGTCCAAGACACTGGGTGAAAAGAGTCATAACCCCAAGGAATTCCAGGAACAAGGAAGGAGAAAGAAAGAAAGAAGAGACTGAAGCTAAGTGAAGGATGTTAGATTTTCAGCCCACATTCTAAGTCCATGAAACTGGTAAACTGAAAATGAGGCCATTCACCAATTAAACTGAAAATGAGGCCATTCACCAATTAATTCTTCATATAAATACAGACAGTGCTGGGATCACTTGGTACACATACAAGAATGGGAGGACTCCTACATACCCTCATATGCAAAAAAGGCTAAGGATATCTGACAATAGGCAGAGCGTCACAATATAAAACGTCATGCACTCTTATTTACCAGAGAAGACTCATCATGTAGGTCTTTCTCATGTGGCAGCAGCAGAAATTACTGTTTCGTCAGGGAGGACCCCTGCAGCAGTATTTATAACATGGGCTGTCTATGACATCATTCACTGACAGGCAAGCTTTTTAAAGTCTGCTGAAACAGATATGGTAAAAGTCCACAGCCTGCTTGCTACAAAAAGGGAAAGAGAAGTGCAAAGCAAGAAAACATGTGAAAGTACAGAAACAACTAAAATGCAAAATAATAAAGTTTAAGTTCAGTGCATTTCCCTCTAATTAGGTTCATAGGTTGGTACTAGGCTGTCGGCCCTAGGGCCTATGCAAGCCTAGCCATAACAATTCCCAATTCCCTGGATATTTCTTCCCACAATATTTACTTCTCTGGGCCCCTGTCTAGCAGGGCGACTGACATGATCCCCGGGGTGAATTAGTTATTCTTGTCTCTCTCTCTAGTCTCAAAAAATAGAATGACTCAGTTACATTTCACAGGAACAGCATTAGATGATGATGTATGACAAGTTTCTTTATAGTTGTCTGTTTTCCATTAAGGTCTTCAGTTGCTGAGGCCCAATGCCTCTGCCTTATCTGGACCAGAATAATAGAAATTGTCATTACAATAGAAGAGAAAGTGTTATGCATGCCTTTTGGACTAAGTGATTCTGAGTTTCATCTGCAAACTATTAAAACTGCAGAAAGGGAAACTGGGGTCAGTAAGAATATTTCTTGCAGCAGTGACCCATGACAGTGAAAAGTTATTAGAATGAAATGGAGAAACTATGCAGTAAGAGTTAAAATAAAGCTATTATGCTTATACAGTGTACTTAAATTGAAAATAGTCCTAGAATATGTGCATCCTGCTATGTGATTCATGGTAGCTTGTATATAATTTTTAATAAAGTAAAGCCAGCTACATGCTTCCAGATAACAGCTGCAGAAATATGTGAGTTTAACTGTGGAGTCTGCCAGAGGAGAGGTATCTTTTCATTAGCAGTATCTAGTACAATATTTAAATTCTCAGCTGTCTTTGGATGAATGAAACTCTAGCTCCAGAAACTGTCATCGAAAAATTTCAGAAGCGACTTAGGCTTAGCAATTTACAGTCATTAATATGTTTTCTTCCTGAAGTCACATATACAAAAAAATAAATGATTGCAGTAAAGGAATGAAATGTCTGTCATCAGAAGTGGTCTTGTCATGTGTTCTTGAAAGAAAGAAAGAAAGAAACAATGAAACAATTAAGTATGATGTTCTGGGGAAAAAAACACTGCATTACCAACTAAATAAGTATACAGACTGACCTTTGCTGTGTCTTCACTTGGAGATTTTACTGATTTGGCCTAAAGCTTGCAGATTATCTAAATGCCAAAGTGGAACAACATTTCATCTTAAAATACCAGCTGGAGCCATAAATCTATTTTCCTTGGAATGTAAGTCTACTGTAGTATTTCACACTAAATGAATAACAGTGCACATGAGATGAAGAGGCCACGCTGTAAATCCCGGTTTTGGGCAGTTTCGTGGGCAATGTCACTGCTCAGCTGCTGAAAAGCAACCGAGTGAGTTGGCAATATGGTTTGGACAAAGTACGTGGAATTGACTAATGTAGGTGTTAAAAGTAGAATGCATTCAGTTGGTTTATTTAGATCATGAAATCTCTACTAACTAGCATTAAAACATTAAATCATTTTCTCAGAATTCGCTTCAGAATTCTATCATCCATAAGGATGAAATGTAGCCCTTCAGACTGAAATGATGATTTTATAAATGTTGGTATTTCAGAATTTAGAGTGAACCTTGTTATTTTTCTTCAAAGATGAAACGTGCATAATCAAATGATTTTTGCATTCCCATTAGCTAATTATCTCACTCCTGTGGTTTACAAGCTTAAAGATGAGGGCATCACTTGTTTTATGTGAAACTTGTTTTATGTGAAAATGAGTTCTGCACTAATATCCAAGATGAGTGGCCAAAAAAATTAATATAATTCACATGCATGGGTATCGGGGCTGTAAGGCTACATGGCCTGTCCAGAAAAAATAATTCCAAGCCTAGTTTTAAGTCATAAAATCCTGCACCTTTTTAATTTTCTGGTAGCTTGGGTTTTCTGTTGCAGTTTTAACACAGGAACACCACTCGGCTTTCCTGAGAACACTGGAGAATATGAAGGTCTCTCCAAACACCATTATATTGGGTGACTTCAACTACCCAAACATTGACTGGGAAAACTACTCAAGCCCAAACACCCTCGCCCAACGGTTCCTAGAATTTATAAACTCAAATGCTATGGAACAACTGGTCACCACTCCCACAAGAGGGGAAAACATATTGGATCTGGTCATCACCAACATGGGGTCTCTATGTTCCACACCAGAGGTATACCCCTCATTGGTAAGATCAGACCATAAACTAATCTCACTGGACATCCATATTCCGTCCCCACCCCCAGCCAAGGAAACCACGGTGAAGAACTTCTCAAAAGCAAACTTCACACTTCTCAAAACTGAGGTGGAATCCTTCAAAGCCCCTGGGCCAGTGGAAAATACGGCCCAAAACGCAGAATCCTTTACAAAAGCATTCTATGGACACCTACAGGAATGCATGGAGCATGCTAACCCAAATAAAACCAAGGCTCACTCCTCCAAAAGCAGGAGACCTGTCTGGTGGACCCCGGCCATAAATAAGCTATACAACAGAAGGAGAAAGCTACTACATGATAGAGCAAAATCCCAAAAAGGGAAGGCGTCTCTCATCAGTACTAGCAAGAAACTACGATCCCTCATAAAATCATCTAAGGCCAGCTTCGAAAGAAAAATTGCACAAGACACTAAAGATAATCACAAGGCCTTCTTTAGTTATGTCAGGAACCTGGGAGGCAACTCCCAGATATGCTCTGAGTTAGTGCAAAATGACAGAAAATACACTGAACCCACAGACATTGCCAACATCCTGGCAGAAAGGTTCAGTGCAAACTCCCCCCCCCTTCCCCCCAAAAGAGCAAATGTCTATCCCAACAGAGTGTAGCCTTCCTGAGATCACAGATGCACAGGTGAGAGCTGCTCTCTCCAAAGCAAAAAGCACAGCATCAGTGGGACCAGACGGTGTCCCGGGCTGCGTCTTACACGAGCTCCAAGAAGAGCTAAACCCTCATATAAAGTCACTGTTCAATCTCAGCCTTACTACAGGATATGTACCCAAGGAATGGCGTACAGCAACAGTGGTCCCACTCCACAAAGGTGGTGCCACAACAGACCCCAGAATCTATCGCCCTATAAGCCTGACTAGCCTGGTCTGCAAAGCAATGGAGCATATCATAATGGAAATCATAAACAAAGACATTGGGAACCTCCAGACACTGGATCCTACCCAATTCGGCTTTGTTAAGGGCAAATCTTGCCTCTTGAACCTGGTTGACTTCTTTGAAACCTTTACCAAAAGCCATAGATGAAGGGAAGGTAGTCCACACAGCCTACCTGGACCTCGCAAAAGCCTTCGACACAATACCCCACTCGGGCATCATAAATAAACTCACCAGCTTAAATATCAACCCCTATGTCACAAGATGGGTTGCAAACTGGCTCAGGGATAGACCCCACATGGTCAGAATAGCAGGTGCCATGTCAGACTCTAAACCAGTTACAAGTGGCATCCCACAAGGCTCAGTCCTGGGACTTCTCTTGTTCGGTATATATTTCTCCGAGGTACAGGCTAACACGGGTGGACTATGGCTGACCAAGTTTGCAGATGACTGCAAACTGGGTGCCATAATCGACTCTCCGGCTGACACATGCATCCTCCAAAAGGGTCTCACAGAGACGGATAACTGGTGCCAGAGCCATGGCCTAAAGCTAAATGCCAAAAAGTGCATAGTCATCCCCTTTGGGAAAAACAAAGTGCCCACAAATTACCACATAGGTGGTAATCCATTAAGTATGGAAGAAGTAATTAGGGACTTGGGGACCCAAGTAGATAGCATTCTCTCCTTTGGCAATCACGTTGCCAAAGTGGTTAGAAAGACCTTCTATATAGCCCACCTTATAACGAAAGGGTTCACATCTAGATCAAGAGAGGTCATTGTGCCCCTCTACTCATCACTTATCAGGCCCATAATTGAATACAATGCCCCATTTGGGATGTACCTTACCCGACACCTGCAGCAACTGGAAAGACCCCAAAAGTACCTCACCAAGAGGATCAAGGGATTCAAACAGATGCCCTACGCAGTTCGACTAAAGAAACTCCAGCTTTACTCAGTTGCATACCGCCTACTCAGAGGCGATCTGTGTCTGACGTATAAAGCCATGTCCAACCCAGAATTAATGGACATGCTTCACCTCAGGAAATCCAAATCCCTTAGAGCTACACACTCCAGGGACTTGAACCTCAGCACATAAATAAATAGGACATGCTGGAGGGACAGATTCATATCCCAGAGGTTCCCCTCACTCTGGAACAAAATCGCAATCCATGTTAGGCAGAGCCCCTCACTGACCCTCTTCAAGAGAAATCTTGACGAGTGGATGGGACATCATAAGTTTACCCCTGGGATCTCTTCTGTGTCCCTGCTTGACAGAGGTACAGTAAACTAAGCTTAAAAGGGCTACCTTCTGTGACCTACTTTACAAAGGCACAGTCAACTAATCTAAAAGGGTGGTGAAAGCCAAACACACTCTGGCTAGGCTTAAAAATGCCCTAGGACAGATGGCCTAGTATCAACCTATGAACTGTGATTTAAAGATTCTGGAGTCCCACTGCAGTTTGTTCTGGGACTGCAACCATAAATATTAATGGAACTGTCCTCAATAAAGTGTAGCAAAGCCATTTTCTGATAACCACTGTATCCCATTTATTCTTTCTTTATGATGTAGAAGGATAAAGTCTTGAATATGGTGCAGGCAACTCAAGTCTGACTTGCTACTTGAGCAACTGCGGGAGCTGGCTGGGGTGGATGGGAGTTAGTAGGCTCTGACCTGTTACATGGGTGTACCTAGCTGGAGCACTAGATGTTTACCCATTCGAGTTCTGAGTTGGATGAGCTTGCATTACCGTACTGCACTCATACTAAGTAGCCAAGTGGCAACTAGCAGAGGCATGCTTCTCCTCTTGAGGTTGCAACTTTGAGCTGTTGAAAGGGGAGCATGCTACTCCCAGAGGACGTCTGGCAGTTGGTGCAGAGGTTAAGGATGTGAGATGGAATTCTTACAGTTCAGGGTTTGATTCATTCAGCCCTTGTTTTCTGACTGTTTGATCTTGAGCAAGTCATTTAACCAGACATTGCTTCCAGGTCGCTCCTGAAAAGGGCTGTATGTCCAATGGGCCTACATGGTTAACAAACAGGTATTATTATTACTATGTACCTCCCAGAGTCTCTGGAAAATGGAAGGTTTATGGGGTTTCCAGGTAGGAATGAATAGGCTGTAGGGCTCTCACCTTGCCAGAGAATAAGTGTCTCCCACTCTTCTGGAACTAATTGGCTGAATGGGTAAATGTAAACTTTTTCACTTTTCTGTGTTTGCAGGCTGTTATTGTTTTACATTGGTTATGCCCTCTGTTTTCATAGATGGCTGGTAGAGAGGGGGAGCTACACTGTAGGAGCATGAGAGCAACCAGTTTAATTGTAACCATAATTTATTTCATTTCTGTTTCACAATCAAACATAAGTGGTATACTCAGATCGGGAGTATCTTTGGGGGTGTGGCAGGATGTGCATAAAAGCAGCTGACCGTCAAACTGGCTTATCAGGGCAAAGCATCTGCATGTTTGTGTCTACATGAAACTAGTTAAAAATAATGTGATCGTTACACCTTTCACTTGATCAATCAGATATCAAAGTTATGCACAGCCAAAATGTGTCTATTTGTGGTAATGTTTGAGGTAATCAGTGGGTGAAAGTAACTGACCCTCTGATGCAATTTGATTATAATGAATGTGTTTGTGCATGTTTGCCCATAGGGTGGTGGCATAGTATATATCTTATAGCAGTGATGGCAAACCTTTTGGGCTCGGCGTGTCAAAAATTTGGAAAATGCCTATCTTGACTTTGCTGGCGTGTCACCCCCCCCCCGACAAAAGAGAAACAATTCTTTACATATTCATTTATTTAACAAAAATGCAGTCCAGTCATGTATGCTGCTATGTATTAAAAAGTAAAAGAAAAATCAGTGACTTACAACAGAGAACACAATATGTGCATTAATAATTGGGCTAAAAATAGTGCACCAAAAATTACCCTACTTTTAATAGTAATTTTGAATTGAAAAAATATGGGACACATTCCATTTGCTTTGATTAACATCAATTACTTTTTTGTTGCTGAGTTTTAATAAATAAGTGCAAGGTCACATATTTCTTGTATTTTTGTTCATTCAGTTTCTTTGGTAACTTGGGTGTTGGTGAATGCTGGTGTGTCACCCAAAACATTGTGGTGTGTCACCTTTGACATGTGTGTCATAGGTTCGCCATCACTGTCTTATAGCAATTACCAATTTTTAATAACACGTAAGATACTTGAGATATGAACAGTCAAAAAGTAGTTATTTTTGGAGGGAACACGTTCAAATTGTAAATTACAGTAACTAACCACTGTTGTCATTTGATCACAGTTAAACACCATTGATCTGGCTGGGTATTTTGAAATGATCCATATGCCTGAAATTTAGTTAGAAGCAGATTATAGTCTATTCTCTGAAGGGCTGTTGTCCGTTTTATGAATAAGACTCCCCTGCATGCATTACTTTCCATACCTTTTTGACATTAACTATATAGATAGTGGACAAAATATTATGTCTGTTCCTGAAACCATGCTGCACATCTGTAAGATGATCATACTTACTGATATGGTTGAAAAATTGCTTGTATAGGAGTTTTTCAAATATCTTTGTGACTGGACATAAAATTGAAATTGCTCTAATGCTTTCTGGAGAGGAGGGTGTTGGTTGTTTAGGCAGAGGAACAGTAAGGGGTGTTTAAATTATGGAGTAACAACTGACGCGATAAGAGAGGAGTTATAGATATTTGCTCATAGTCTGGATAAGAGGAAGGAATGAGACATAGAAACGCAGTACGGTTGCTAAATTTATTGGCCTTAGTACTGAATTTTTCAAGGAGCTCCCTGACTGACTTAGTAATTATGGGTTGAACATACAAAGCGAAGGTAGTGTTGTGCTTACTCCTTAAAAGTTGGCACTTATTAGGGCAAGACGTAGAGGTAGACAGTAAGGTGTTACCTGGCTTAATTTGGGAAAGTGGTATTCAAATTAATTTTATAGCCTCTTGAACATCCATAGAAGACAGTTTGAGATGAGATTTGGTGTATATATTATATTCAAAATAGGTTATATCTTTTAGAACCACCCTTAAAAGTCTAAATTGTGTGCCATTCTATTTTACTTGAGCCCTAGTTTACTGGACATTTTAGTTTTTTTTTTTTGGGGGGGGGGTCTTTTTTTGCATCCCCACAAGACCAAGCCCCTAAATGTGCCCATTCATTCCATGGCCATGAAAGCCAGGGATTCTAGGGCAGGTGAGAGCACTACAGCCCATTTATTCTTGTCTGGAAGTCCCTCATAAGCTTTTCTTCTTGTGATGAGAGTTACATTGTAGGCACTGGGCCAGTTTTGCTAGTCCTGCGAGTAGGCCAGACCTCTCCCTGGTGGAGCAATTCCTCTTAAAAAATCTCAGTTATAGCTGCTCTTTGACGGTTTTCCTCAGCTTCCAGTGCAGTTTGCGCAAAGCAGCTCAGGCCTGATAGACTTGAGCTCCATGAAATAAACACCTCGTCCTTCTACTAAGTATCACCCATGTGGAAAGCCAGATTTGACTCTGTTCCCCCAGGAGAGACGATCAGGCTGCAACCACTGACTCCAATCTTCCCCTATTAGCTCCTACAGGCACTTGAGCCACTATTCGAATTTGGCTTGCCTGCACTGTAGTCAGGGCTTTATCCTTCTATGCCATGGAGTGGCTAATATTTTAGAGGGGTTTGATTTGTAATATTGTACCTCCCCAATATTAGTGCTAGGCATGCTATTGATGAAAGTATCAGAGTTATTGTTATGAATGGTTGAGATGCAGATGGAGTCTTTTTATGGTGTTCCACTTATTGCCAGGGTGTAACAATTATTTTCTATTACCCATGTTCTGATAGGTCTACCTTATTCTTTATGCTTTGTGAATTAGGCTGGGGTGGTGCTTAGAAGGCATTTATACCTTCCCTTAGGAGGGTATAGTTTGCTTTGGTGAAGTTTTTTAGTCTGACTTTACCCTTTGTGAGTTCTGCTATTAGTGCCAGTTTGAAAGTAACTGATTGATGGTCCAACAGTTGTGGGGTTGCACCTGCTTATCATGTTAGTGAGGACCAGATCTAGTCTGCTTGTTCCTCTTGTTGGCGTTTGAACAATTTGTTCCAGGGCATTTGAGTTAACAAAGTCAAGGAACTTTTGCGCTAATGAATTAGGGCTAGTGTAGGTTTCCCAGTTGATAGTGGGATAATCGAAATCCCCTATAACCAGAGTGTTTGACAACATTTGGATTGACTCCAGTTTGGTCAAGTAGGCCTCATGCGCATCATGATCCATGGAGGGGGATCTATAACTAGCTGTGACTTGAATGGGGGTCTTAAACACAGTTATCTGAACTTGGAGTAACTCCGTGGAGTTCTCCAATCTAACCAGTTGGGAGGTGAATTTATCCCTAATATACATTGAAACACCACCTCCTTTGGTTCTCACACATTCGTTTTCTGGTCTGAAGGTGTGGAAGGCATTGTAGCCTTGAACAGCTGGGGTACTCTCTGAAGCCTTGAACCAGGTTTCTGTGACTGCACAGACATCTACATCCTCCAGTGATAGAAGTGCTTCCAGGGTGTGCAGTTTTTGGTTTAAGCTCCTAGCATTTAGCAGCATAAGCCTTATTTTGTTATGGTTGGTAATTTTCATGTCGGCAATTTTGTTTTTGAGACCTTGCCTAAAAAAAGCACTATGAGGGTGGCAAGAGCCCTTGCCAGCAGCTGAAAGCCTAGTGGTGCCAGATGCAAACCATCTCTGGCAAAGCAGCAAGGTTTGTCAACCATGTCTTCCCAGGCTGACAGAAACTGGATCCCCTTTGAATGACACCAAAAACTAAGCCAGTTATTGAAATTGATCATTTTTTTTATACCGTGGCATCATTCCAGGTGACGGTAATGTGTTGCTCAAGGCTAGGGACATACCTGCCTGGGACACATACTCGGAGAGCTCAATCATGTCTCTCTACATACAGTCCAGTGAGGTACATCTCAGGTCGTTCACTCCAACATGAGCTGTGACAGAGTCATAATGGTACTGAATGCATGTGTGATCTGACGAATCCTGGCACCGGACAGGTAGCTGACCATGACTTTCTCCTTATCTAACCTGTGAGTAGGACAGCCATGTGTCTCTCTATGGAGTCTCCAATGATAAGAAAATTTGGTTTTTGAGTGTTACGCCTTAAGGGTTTGTTAGGTGAGACACTGGTGTTGCTATGTGTCTTGGGTGCTGTGGGAACTCTATTAGTTGTAGCGGTCTTTTGTTTTGGAGGTCTCTGGTGTTTTGTTAAGTTTTTTGAGAGAACCTCCATGTATGTTGATTTATGTGTTGGATGTGTACTATGTGTATGAGTAGTGGTACTGTCCATAAGTAGTGGTAGGCGAGTTGATAACCTCTTCAGTGTTACTGTTTTGAGTGTGAGAGATCAAGGATTCAAGATTCTTGGTGTAGATACATCTCTCGCACTCTGTACTATAGTGAGTTATTAGTACAGGTTTGTCAGTGTATATGAGGCAGTTGCTACACTGCCTCAGGAGAGCCAAGTCAATAAGGCTGGCAAGAGAAACAAGGGTAGTCCAACTGTCCATAATACTAGGTTTGAAGAACTGTTATCACAAAAGAGGTGCTTTCAGGACTGATCTAGGAGGTGCAGTGTAGATGGGTATTTCTGACGGGGTTTTTGGCTGGTGGTTTAATAGGTCACAGCTCACTAGCAATACTTGTTAGACCGGAGTTGTACTAAAGATGATGACTACACTAATGCACTGCATCTAAGGAAACATTTTTCAGAATCATCTGTCTGGCTATGGTGCACAATTGCATGGCAGTGCACGGTGCTGGATGATGAGCAAACAAGCAGAAACCTGATCAAACACAGGACTTAAATATCAGATGCTAAAAACTTAAAAAAAAAAACTTCAAAAGAACCAGTGTGGGTGCTTACTCCAGTCCCTAGACCAATCACCCTTCACCAGACAGGTTCCAATCAATACACTTCTTTCACAAGGGTGCAGAAAGGGCCCTTCCAATCAAAGATGGCTTGGAAAATGTGCTCAGAATACAACAGCCACTACAAACAGACCCAGGTGCAGCAAACCTGTTTCTGGACTATGCTACAGGTACCAGCTACAGTTGCACTAATTACAGGGCAAACATTACAAAAAATGTTTTAAACAGCAGAAAAACAGCAATGAGACACTAAAAATGTTTTAAACAGTAGAAAAACAGCAAGAGACTCTAAAGAATGCTTTAAACAGCAAACATATCAGTTATTTAAAACACTGCTTGGCAGGAAAACAGAACAAACTGGAACAAACTGAACAGATACTTTGCAAACAGTGAAAATAGCAAAAAAATGCTTTGCGAAAATAGCAACATAATATGATTTAAGAGGCACAGTAAGGCAGACAAATGCAGAACAAACAGTACAGTTTAGTTTACAGTATTAAAAATACAGTAATAAATAAGCAGAACACAATAAAAAGTCAGTAAAAATATAATCAAGCAAAAAAATCAAGCAACTTATATTTTTGGGAAGCTCAGAAGCCTCTAGTAGTCTAGTATCTCAGCTCAGAGTTGTGGCTGGTAGCCCATCTCAGTTCAGCTCAGTTCCGACAAGCAGAAACCTGCTCAAACATGGGGCTTAAATACCAGAAGCTAAAAACTAAAAAAATAAAACTTTTAAAAAACTCAAAAAAACAGTGAGGGTATTTATTCCAAACCCTAGACCAATCACCCTTCTCCAGATAGATTCCAGTTAGCACACTTCTCTAACAAGGGTGCAGAAGGACCCCTTCCAAATAAAGATGGCTTAAACAAAGAGTGAGAAGGTCACATAGAAAAACCAATCAGTAAAAATTGTCCATTGAAACGAGTTAAAAAGAAATAAGTCATGGGCACCCATAATCGCCATATAGCTGAAACACCTGATGTTCACAGGGGTCATTTGCATATAGTCCATGTGCCTGATACAAGAGGTTTAAGAGGTCACTCAGTTGGAAGTTCTAGCTTGGCTGAAATAAAGATGGCTTGGAAAATGTGCTCAGAAGACAACACTACAAACAGACCCAGATGCAGCAAACCTGTATCTGGACTAATGCTCCACAAAAAGAATAAATCCATGAACTTGCAAGCTAGTAATGCAAACTTTTTATTCCATAAAGCACTTTTCGTCTGACTGGATAGCTAGACTTCTTCAGATACAATTAAATATTCAAAACACAGTATATAACATGAACATCAGTCAGCTGATCCGCCCTACTAATTAGAACAGCTGATCAACACCAACCAATGCATATACATACCCTCACAGCCTAAGCCAAAATGCCCTAAACACACATACCATGAATTATATCTACTAGATAAATTAATTAAAATCTACTAACATATTTATTAATTTAAATCATAATTTATATATCTATAAATATTCTAAAAACATTCTAAAAACTTATAAAATACTTAATATACTATAGGAAAAGTATAAAAGTCAGAAACCATACCTATAAATGAGTTTCTGACTTTAATTATGTACATAAACATGTACTTTAAACAAACTAAAACAGTTAAACTAATGATGCAAAACTCATACATCACTCCTACTAGGACAACTCTATTTAGTAAAATAATATAATATAATATGCATAACATGTAAAATTCTTAAAATGTTTGCTATGTAGAATAATATACATTTCTGCCCTAAAATGTTTTAAAAAAAACTGCTTTCAAATATATAGCTGTGATTATCTTAAAAGACTTTTCAGTTTTAAAATACATTTGATGGAATACATCTCATTAAGACCTGGACAGAGACATGCAAACGTATGTAGTTGCCAAAACAATTCCATTTTTTCAAGTAACAAATGTACTGGGCCACCTCTAGCATCTGAGGTTACACATTCTATAGCTCTAAACATAAAACCATGATTAGGAAAAGAGTGAGTGTGTCTAGCTAAGGCATTGTCTAGTTTGTTATTTCTAATGCTATACAAATGTTCATATACTCTGTCTCTCAACATTCTGTAAGTCTTTCTGATACAGAAGGCAGGGCAGCTGTGACACTTAGCAAGATAGACCACTCCTTTTGTATTACAATCAAACTTATGTTTAGTAGTATATCTAACCCCTCTGAATGAAAAGTTTGTCCCTACGTCTATGTATCTACAATATGGGCACATATAACATTTATACATGCCCCCATGTTTTGTGCTAAAATTAATAGGTTTATGAGTTTCTAATAGATTCTTCAAATTCCTACCTTTCTTAAAGACTACCTTAGGAAAATCATGTAGTTCTTTAACAGTAGGTAGGTCTGTTTTTATAAATTCCCAATTCTTCTGTATTATGTTTACAGAATTGTAGCTATCCATATAAAATGTGAGAATAAGACTACATGGGTCCACAGGTTTGCTAGGTAGCTCATCCAATAAAGTGCCCTCTTGGGCAATAACACTATCTAAACCTATGTTAGAGGGTTTAGGGACTAAAATAGGTCTATAAGTACCTAAAATTCTCTTTTTTTATTACCTCTTGACTTATTTCATCCAATAATACATCCGGATAGCCCCTCTTTTTAAACATTTCTACTAGTTTGTTACATTCCTCCAAAAAGTCCTTTTCATCTGAGACCATTCGGGCTAATTACTAATTGTCCTTTTACTACGGAAAGTTTTTGAAATGATAGGTGGCAACTACTATAATGAAGGAATGTGTTGGAGTAATTTTCCTTTCTAAATATACTTGCTTTCCAATATTTGTTTATGCTGTCCTTTATTAAATCTATATCAAGGTTAGATATTCTATCACTGTTAAAACACTGTGTAAGTTTTAAAAAAATCAGTGGTGTTATTCAACTGATTAACCAAGGACAAGGCTTTGTTTTCGTTTCCTTTGAATAAAATAAATATATCATCCAGGAAGCGAGTATAAAAACGAATCTATTCCATAATGTGGGTCACACCAAAAATGTGTTCCTGTTCCCAAAATGCCATAACTAGGTTGGCAAAACTGCTACCACAGGGGGAGCCCATAGCAACCCCTATCTTTTGTAAAAAGTATCTATTGTTGAAAGTAATAAAGTTGTTGGACAAAACAATGTCCAACAACTCTTCTATTAGTTTTACTTCGCTTTGCGGGCCCCCCATCCTGTGTAGCAGTAAGCCTATCCATTCTATACCTTCATTGTGTGGGATGGAAGAATATAAGTCCCTCACATCAGTTGTAAGGAAATTAAAATCATCCCTGTATTCTAAGTTGTTCAAGTTGGCCAAAAAGGTCCAGGAATCCTTACAAATCTGACTTTGTTGGGTTACATATTTTTTAAGTATATGGTCAATAAATTTTGAGCAAGCATAAGTAATGCTGGCTGTAGCATCTACTAATGGTCTCATAGGGGGGTTAGTGATAGACTTGTGAATCTTTGGAACTCCAAAGATAGTAGGTATTCTTGGTGCTGGTGTATCAAGAAAATTAGCAATTCCTACATCTATCCTTGCTTCAATAAACAACTCATCAAAAATATAACGAATTCTAGCATAAGCTATGTTTAGCTCATTTTTAGATACGTCAGTGTATGTTTCACTTGCTAAAATTTCTTCCATTTTCTTAATATATTCATCCAGGTCTAGTATCACTAACCCACCCCCTTTGTCCGGTTTCATTGTTCTCACTCGGGCTTGCAGAAGCACAGATAAAGCTTCCTTTTCTTCTCTAGTTATGTTGAATTTCAAAGTACAACTTTTTTATTGTTATTTTTGTTAGAAGTTACTTGGTTAAAAAAATCTAATGTACAAACAAAGCTATAGTAGGTTGTAATTGAGGGCAGAAAGTACTAGATACATAAAATGGTATTACTGTATATTGTCCCTCCCCAAACAAAACTTTAAAACTAAGTTTTCTTATAAACAGTTTAAAATCTGTAATTAATTCTGCTATGTTAGTTTTTACTGTGGGGACAAAAGTAAGTCCTTTTGCTAGCAAATCAACCAGCACCAAATCAACTTTAAATTCAGAATAATTAAAAATATTAAAGTCACCTTGCGTGTTACACACTACTGTGTGTTTTAACCCATTTAGTTCTGAAGTCTGACTTTCCAGTCTTTCACTCTCTATTGTTTCTTATGTGAACTCTAGTAAACTTTCGGGGCTCCCTGCCTCAGGTTGTAGCCTGAGGCAGGATGCTGAAAATTTTCTCCGTTGTTTGGACCATGCTGTTGGCCCACACAGTTAGTCCTCCTTCTATAAGCTCCTCAGTTGTTCGTGTTATTATTGCTAGTGTTATTATTAGAAGCATTGCTCTTCTTTTTAGTGGATACATATGTCCAACCTTCTTCACTCTGATCCGATCCCTGAACAGGTAAAGCCGTTTGGTTCACACCTACTGCTGCAGTAACTTCCTGAATGCCCAAATTTTTCTGTATACCAGATTGTGACAATGGTGGTGCAGGGTAGGTAAAACCTTTTGCATATGCTTCTCTGTCCCGGTTTAATTTTTTAAGCTTTGTGCTTTTTAGCTTCTCTATATGCTGGTCAATACTTGTGAATGACCTTTCATAGTCGTATTTGTATCTATGAAAGTCACCATCCTTCTTAATTTCTTCATCTATAACAGAAGCTTCATGTAGTAAACCATCCACCATGATTTGGTAATGTTTACTAATTAACCCTAAAAGTTCAATTCCATGGTTGTTAAACATTTTAATTAAGTCTTTGTGAAAGTCTGAACCGCCTATAAGGCCAGTGGGGTATTGCCAAACACAGAGACCCTTAGGTACTATACCCTCACTGACACATTCTTTAAAATAGGCAAGTTCTAACTGAAGTTTTTTATATTTAAGCAATTTTGCATCCAACTGCTTTAGTTTGTCAGTGCTATTCTCTGCATGTTTTCTGCGGCCGAATCACCTAAAGTTCCACTAGTAGAAGTTTGCTGTAATGACAGTAACCATTCTAACCAAGAGTTCAAAATAGTGGGTGGGGATTCCATAAGACAGAACGGTTCTTGTACTAAAATGTTATCACGGTGAATATCATTAAAGTTCCCCGAAGGTGTAGCATGAATAGTCAAATTTAGAAGAGGGTCCACACTTACTGTAGGCAGTTGGCTAAGCGAATTGGGCTGTGAGGCAGGTGTACTTCCAGGTAGTGGTAATGGTGGCTTCCCAGATAACGAGTTGACTCTAGCAGTTAAAACATATGTCTGCTTAGACAGTTTCAAGACTAGAGAAGTCAAAGTTGTAATTTCCTCCCCTGCTGGTGCAGTAGGCAAAACATTCGCAGACTCATCCATTTCAAAGACAAATCAGGAAAAAACAGCAGCAACAAACCTACTAATGCTCCACAAAAAGAATAAATCCACGAACTTGCAAGCTAGTAATGCAAACTTTTTATTCCATAAAGCGCTTTTCGTCTGGCTGGATAGCTAGACTTCTTCAGATACAATTAAATATTTAAAACACAGTATATAACATGAACATCAGTCAGCTGATCCGCCCTACTAATTAGAACAGCTGATCAACACCAACCAATGCATATACATACCCTCACAGCCTAAGCCAAAATGCCCTAAACACACATACCATGAATTATATCTACTAGATAAATTAATTAAAACCTACTAACATATTTATTAATTTAAATCATAATTTATATATCTATAAATATTCTAAAAACTTATAAAATACTTAATATACTATATGAAAAGTATAGAAGTCAGAAACCATACCTTTTTATGAATTTTACATGTTATGACTGCGGTGGTGGTGCTGCGGTAGCGTTGTCGCCTCACAGTAAGACGCTGTTCGGTTCGATTCTCAGCTAGAGCATCCTCTGTGTGGAGACATACATGAATGGGCGTTCTTTCGTTGAAGGTTCTGCGTCAGAGCTGGCAACTCGGTACGTAAAAATCTTCTGCCAATCATTAGCAGACCGGAGTTCCGCTGTGGCGACCCCTAACCGGGAAAAAGCCGAAAGACACAAACAATGCATACTGTATTATATTATTTTAGTAAATAGTGTTGTCCCAGTAGGAGCGATGTATGAGTTTTGAATCATTAGTTTAAGTGTTTTAGTTTGTTTAAATTACATGGTTTTTGGAGTATGTACATAATTAAAGTCAGAAACACGTTTATAGGTATAGATTCTGACTTCTATACTTTTCATATAGTATATTAAGTATTTTATAAGTTTTTAGAATGTTTTTAGAATATTTATAGATAAATAAATTATGATTTAAATTAATAAATATGTTAGTAGGTTTAATTAATTTATCTAGAAGTAGATATAATTCATGGTATGTGTATTTAAGGCATTTTGGCTTAGGCTGTGAGGGTATGTATATGCATTGGTTGATGTTGATCAGCTGTTCTAATTAGTAGGGCGGATCAGCTGACTGATGTTCATGTTATATACTGTGTTTTGAATATTTAATTGTATCTGAAGAAGTCTAGCTATCCAGCCAGACGAAAAGTGCTTTATGGAATAAAAAGTTTGCATTACTAGCTTGCAAGTTCATGGATTTATTTTGTGTGGAGCATTAGTTGGTTTGTTGCTGCTGTTTTTTCCCTGTATCTGGACTATGCTACAGCTACTAGTTACACTAATTTAGGTGGGAAACGCTAAAATGTTTTATACAGCAGAAAAACAGCAACGAGGCTCAAAATTTGTTTTAAACAGCAAGGAGACACTAAAGAATGTTTTAAACAGCAAACAAATCAGTTATTTGAAACAGTGCTTGGTGGGAAAACATAACAAACCAAACATATGCTTTGGAAACAGTGAAAAGTAGCAATATGATTTGTGGTCATCTTTCTTATCTTCGGCTGCCTACGTTTAGCAAAACCCCTTTCTACTTTCTGTTCCCATAAATTGTGCTAAACGTTTTTGTGCTCTAGATATGTTGTCAAAAATAGTTACTTAACAGCAACCTTTTTTAAACTCATGCATATATTCCAAATACTTCCCTTAGCTCTCTGCAGTTGTTCTTGTTGTACGAGATTCATTTTTTTCTGCAATAGTTTAAATTTTGTCAACCCCTTTAAATAATTCATGTTACTTATTTCTCATATATCTTTTTTCTTTTATTTCTACACTGTTTTTTTAAAGAAACATATTTATTAAATTATCACTTATGATATAGCCAATCATACATTTATATAAATGAAAACAAACCATATTGACATAATCCCTGCCATACGCATTTTGCATCACAAACAATATTGTCATAATCCTACTTGCAAACATTATACACCACTTATAATCTAGGCAAGCATAGTCAGTCAGACATAACTCATTTAAGTCCTGTCTGCTTTTAAACCTCATTCCTTCCCTGTATGTAATGTTCCCACAATTCCCATTTTTCTTATGTAATGTGTTCCTACTCTTTTTAAAGATCCCATTTCCAGTTGTTTTATCTCTGTTACTATATTCACTACTTCTAGTACAGTTAGTTTAAACTTTAATTTCTATCTTCTTGTAATTACTTTTTTGGCAGTCACCATAACTAGATGCAGCGAGGTCTTACTATGTCTAGATAATTCTGATTCTGTATCATAGCTCAGAAGAATAATTTCCCTAGTTACACCAGTTTGCTCACCTAGTATCTCCAACAGAGTAGTTTACAGGGAATCTTTAAAGTCTGCCAGCTCATTATACTCCCAGAAAATATTATCCCAATCACCTCTTTCTTTCCCATCACGCCTCCAACATTTGCTTTCAGCTTGAGAAAAAATTCTCTAGGGTCTACTTGGAGTATTAAATATCCATGTAAACATTTCCAAGCAAAAATCCTAAATCTTCAAGATTTTGTTGCATATTTGCAAGACATACATACATATTTCCCTCCATTCTTTCTTTGTGAATTGCTTATCCAATCTCTCTTCCCAATCCTTTCTAACCTCCTCTGACTGATTCTTATAGTAATCATGCAAAATTTTATACAGTGGATATAAAAAGTTTACACAGCTCTGTTAAAATGCCATGTTTTTGTGATATAAAAAATGAGACCACAATAAATCATTTCAAAACTTTTCCCAACTTTAATGTGATCTATAACCTGTACAATTCAATTAAAAAACAAACAAATCTGTTAGGGGAAAAAATATAAAAAATAAAAAATGTACAATAAGCTGGTTGCATAAGTGTGCACACCCTTATGTTGAAGCACCTTTTGATTTAATTACAGGATTCAGTCTTCTTGGGTACACACCTGCCATCAATTAAGGAGACCCTGATTAATCCGAAATAAAGTTCAGCTGTCCTAGTAGGATTTTTCCTGACATTTACTCAGTTGCCTGCTACAGCAAAAGCCATGGTTCGCAGAGAGCTTACAAAGCATCAAAGGGATCTCATTGTTAAAAGGTATCAGTTAGGAGAAGGGTACAAAAAAATTTCCACAGCATTGGATATACCATGGAACACAGTGAAGACAGTCATCAAAAAGTGGAGAAAATATGGGACAACAGTAACACTGCAAAGAACTGGAGGTCCCCCAAAAACTGATGAAAAGATAAGATGAAAACTGGTCAGGGAGGCTGCCAAGACACCTACAGCAACACTGAAGGAGCTGCAGGAATTTCTGGAAAGTACTGGTTGTGTACTACACGTGACAACAATCTCCTGTAGTCTCCATATGTCTGGGCTATGGGGTAGGGTTGCAAGACAAAAGCCTTTTCTAACACAGAAAAACATCCAGACCTGGCTAAAATTTGCAAAACAGTACATCAAGTCTTCCAAAATCATGTGGGAAAATGTGTTATGGTCTGATGAGACCAAAGATTAACTTTTTGGCCACAATCCCAAAAGGTACGTTTGTTGCAAAAACAACACTTTGCATCACCAAAAGAACCCCATCTCACAGTGAAGCATGGTGGTGGCAGTATCATGCTTTGGGGTTGCTTTTCTTCAGCTGGAACTGGGGCTTTTGTCAAGGTGGAGGGAATTATGAACAGTTCCAAATACCACTCACTTTTGGCCCAAAACCTTCAGGCATCGGCTAGAAAGCTGAAGATGAAGAGGAATTTCACCTTTCAACATGACAATGACCCCAAGCATACATCCAAATCAACAGAAGGATAGCTTCACCAGAATAAAATTAAAGTTTTGGAATGGCCCAGCCAGAGCTCAGACTTAATCCAACAGAAAATCTGTGGGGTGACCTGAAGAGGGCTATGCACAAGAGATGCCCTTGCAATCTGACAGATTTGGAGCACTCTTGCAAGGAAGAGTGGGCAAATATTACCAAGTCAAGATGTGCCATGCTGATAGGCTCCTATCCAAGAAGACTGAATGCTGTAATTAAATCAAAAGGTGCATCAACAAAGTATTAGTTTAAGGGTGCACAACCAGCTTATTATACATGTTTTATTTTTTATATTTTTCCCCTAACAATTTGTTTGTTTTTCATTTGAATTGTACAGGTTATAGGCCACATTAAAGGTGGAAAGTTTTGAAATGATCTATAAATGATTTATTGTGGTCTCTTTTTTTTATATCACAAAAACCTGGCATTTTAACAGGGGTGGGTAAACTTTTTATATCCACTGCATGCTGTACTAATTATTTATTTTTTAAAGGCAGCTTCTGTTCTAGATTCTATTAAAAATTCTACCAGTGCTGGTCTTTTGTTCAGGACCCCCATATTTCTCTTTGCACATACTCTGATATCAATCCTTGATATGGAAGGGAATCTCTAAAATGCAATCCAAATAAATCCATAGCCTCTTCCCATTCTATTACCTTTCCCCTTGTAGTTATTTGCTCCCAATACCTTGGTTCCTTTGCCAGTTTTCTCCAATAAATTCTGCCCCCTCTTGCCTATTGTCTGTATCCCTAATTGCAGTCATTCCTATCAGAGGATTCTCCTATCTCCATTCCTGTGTTGGTTTAGTTCTTAGAATACTTTCTGCTACTTTATGAATATAATATTCTGTATGATTATTGTTATTCTCCTTAAAAAAATATACATGCAAAATCACAGTCTCTTTGTTTCTTGAGCACCCCCACCCGTTTCATCATCATCCCTTTCCACTTTGAATTATAGGTCTCTGCTTGCGCTATGTAAAGGAGCCTTAATTGTGCAGCTCTGACATACCCCTTCAAATTGGGTAATCCCAATCCTCCTTTTTCTGTTGGAAGAATCAGCTTATCCCACTTGAATCTTGTTATCTCCCCCTGCCAGATAAAATCCTTTAGCTCTTCATCAGTTGCTATCCACAACGTCTCTGGTTGATAAAAATATGGCTGATCTGCGTCTAACACTAAAGAGTTTAAAAAGATTTTAACTACTCATATCTTACTATCCATATCCATATAACAGAGCTTCCAAATTCTCAGTTTTTGTATTATATTTTTTTAGTCTCTTCACACATATCCTTAGCTGCCACACCGGCATCATTTTTAATCCATACTCCTAAATACTTCATTTTGTCATGTCCCCATAAATATGGATATTTTTGACCCAATTTGTGTGTGTACATAGTTTATCGCTACTGCCTTTGTTTTAGCTTCATTAATTTTGTATTCCAAAAAGATTTGAAACTGTCTCAAAATGTTCTATAACACTGTAATGTCCTTTTCTGGTTTTGTCAGATATAAAATAATATCTGCAAATACAGCCAGCGTTTCTTGATTACCATACCAATTATATCCTTGAATTTCTGGGTCCCTTATTTTCTTTGCCAGTAGTTCTAAATATAATGTAAATAACAACTGGGAAAGAAGAGACCTCTGCCTGGTTCATCTGCTCAGACAGAAATTATCAGAGAGGACCCCACCCACTTTAATTTTTGCCTCATATCCTTCATGTATCCTCCTAAACAATGTTATAGTTTTATTAGGGAATGCAAATGCTTCCATTGCCCTGCTCATAAAGTCCCAATTTACTCTGTCAAATGCTTTCTCTGCATCAAGATCCCCAACAACAGTGGTATTTTCTTACATTCTACTTCCCTCTGAAGTATCAATGTTCTGTTAATGTTGTCAAATGTTTGCCTCCTCTCCACAAAACCACACTGATCTATATCTATCAACTGTGGCATTATGTTTGCAGTTCTTTTAACCATTATAGACATAAATACTTTATAATCAGGGCTTAGTATTGAAATGTGCCTGTATGAAGCTGGATTTAGCATTCTGCATTTGCTCCCCTTCTTGTTCTGTGAGATTCCTTCTATTCTGCAATGCTTCAACATTTGTCAGTCCCTCTAAATAATTCTTGTTACTTCTTAACCATATCTTCCTTTTTTTAATTTCCATCCTAGTTTTAAACTCCACTTTAATTTTATCCCACTCCCTAGCCATATTTTCGAAGAAATTTCTATCTTCTCTAATAGCACCTGAATAATTTCCACTACCTATTCCTTAATTCCTCTCTTTTCAACAGATAGGTGTGAAAGTGCCAGTGTCTGATTTTTCTTTCATTACCGTGTTTTTGTTTTAGTTATTATTGGCACATGATCTGAAAAAGTTATTGGGTGGGTTTCAGGACCTTCAAATAAATGCACATGTTCCTGTGAAATGTAAATTCTGTCTAGCCTAGCCCAGTTTTTGTATCTTGGGGAATAATACGTAAACTCACTCCAAACTTGTTGTACTGAATTCACGTCTTCCATGCCAAATATTTTCATAAAGTTCTTCAAAATTCTACCCTCCTTTGTTATACTGTTCCTTTTGGGCACTCCAAACATATTTTCACTGCTTCAAATCAAATTCCAGTCCCCACCTATAAGTAATATATCTTGCTGAAAGCTAATTATTTCAGCACAGAATTTTCTTAAGCTTCATTATAGTATTTTTAGGTAGAATATAAATACATGCCAATGTAATCCTCCTCCCTAGCCAGTAGCCCCTTAGCACTATGTATCTTCCATTATTATCTTTTTCCCCCTCTTCTGTCACTATTGGAGCTCCTCTTGCAATTAGTATAAGTACTCTTCTTTTCCTTTGCCGCAGATATTCTGCAGAATAAACCACCCTGAAAACCTTTCTTTATTAAATTCACATGTTCATTTCTTTCTAGGTGTGTCTCCTGTACCAAAACTATTTGCACTCTACGTTTTTAATATAGTTCATATGAAGATATGTAAAGTCTGCCAGCCTAGCTAGACAGAATTTTGTAGATAATTCTGTCATTGTAAATATGAATGTAATCCACAGGCTTGTCCTCTTAAATGTAAAAAAACTATGTTAAATGTTGAAGTTCAAAAATGTAACCACAGTGCACTCTGCTGGAAGAAAGCTGATAAGTCAAGCATTGTATGACTGTTTGATCTCAAGGCTCGGAGACATAATGTCTGGACTGAAGAATGCCTTTTATTGTTTTGAGACCAGAGTTAATTGCTAGATTGTACATATATAATGTATTTTATTGCTGTAGTTTCCTGGCTATGTGCAAGATAAAAAAAAATGTTAAAACTCTGAGTTTCTGTTAGCCTGGGACCCAGAGAAGAATGATGTAATCTAAAATGAGTCAGCAGTGATGTATTACCAATTTAAAGAGATCTCTGAGCGAATCAGAGCATTTTGCATTTGTCTTCAGAAATGACCACTCACTAGCACTTGCTTTGTCCTGTCTGTATGTAAGTAGGATCTTAGATTTTAGTGTCTCTTAGAAATAGATACAAAATAGTAGTTTAGTCTAGCTGTTTTCTATATTTATGTCAGACTATTCTACAGTATTATTTTAAGCATTTTCATGTGATCTCTGAACTCTTGACTAGCACTGTCTTGAATTCTGTGCCAGTGGGGCATCTTATTGGGGATCTGGAGAGAAAGGGAGAAACCAGCCCCATACTGACTGTGATCTCTGTGTGCTCTTAAGGGAAATTGTACTTTAAAAACCAAACGAACAACTGACGAATAAAGCATGAGTGCAGGCTGGATGAAAGGAATGAATGAAATTTAATTGAGCGCTTTTGTCACAATTACTGAAGAAGTCATGGAAATTGTACTTTACTGTATGTGTACTTGTTATCCTTCCCAATGTGGACGCCCCTCACTTGTGTTAGTGGTGAGGATTGAGGCTCCTTGATTACTGGGCCAGTGCATGGGAGTCACATATTAATTGGTTGGCAGTGGTTGGATATCCACACCACATGTTAATTGGTTGGCAATTGGCTTGTAGTGGTGTCGATAGTGAATTCCTGTAGCTTGTGTACAGTGATCACTGAAGGTGTTTTTGTATTCTAAATCAGCCAAGCAGTGAATATTCAGAGTTCAGATCACAACTGTTTTATTTCTTTTGTTAGCTTAGTTAGTCATTTGAGAGCAAGCAAGCATGTCAGTAGAGGAGTACGGCAAGCTGACAAGCAGCCAGTTGGCTGAGATGTGCCAGGCTAAGGGACTGGTGCATGGAAACCTGACTAAGGCAGACATGACTGCAGCTTTGGTCATAGCTGCATCAGAAAACAGCAATCAGGAGGATGATCAGACTGGCTGTGGAGATGTACAACACTCAGAGAATGGACAGCTCAACCTTTCTGCAGAGAGCTTAAAAATCCATCTGGTGCTAAAGAGACTTGAGTTGGAGGCCAGGCATTTGGAAACAGAAGCAGCAGAGAGACTGAGATGTCTACAGGCTGAGGAGTATGAGAAACTGCTATGCCTGGAAGCTGAGGAAAAGGAGAGGCAGAGGCAGCACGAAAAGGAGATGTTGACTCTTCACCAGAGTCATGAAGGTAATGGGGAAGGGAGTAACTGAACTCCAGAAGCACAAAAAGGTCAGTAAATTTCTTCCGCAGTTTACAGAGGGGGATAATTTTGATAGTTTCATTCATATGTTTGAAAGGGTATGTAAACAGTATGATGTTGACCAAGGTCTCTGGGTACAGTTCCTGACCCCCTTACTCCATGGTAAAGCTGTAAATGTGTTGTCTAAACTTTCTGATCATAAATTCTTTGATTATACTCCTGTTAAGAATTGTCTGTTAGAAATTTTTAAGCTAACACCTGAAACTTATAGGAAAAAAGTTTTGTGAGCATAGACGCAAGGCAGAAGAAAGTGTGCATGTGAATATGTTGCTGAACTGAGCACTTATGTTCATAGTTGGGTGAGTGGATATCAGGTCACCACTTTTGAAGGGCTGGCAGACCTTTTAGTGAGGGAACAAGCCCTCAGCACTTTGCCTGAGGACATGAGGATCTGGTTAGCTGATAGACAATGTGCTACTTCAGATGAGTTGGGGAAGAAGGGAGACCAATACCTAGCAAGCAGGTCATCCCTGTACAGGAAACAGACCCCCAGTACTGCTCATGGGTATAAAGGAACCCATGGTGGGCAGCCCAGACTGCCCCAACAGAATCTGCCAGTAGCTGGGGAAGCCACTAATCCATGTACACGTCCAGGACCTAGGGTTAAATGTTTTGAATGCAACCAGTGGGGCCATGTGGCATATAGATGTCCATGGAGGCAAGGTGGGAACACAATTTGAGGGAGCCAGTAAGTGGGTAAGACAAAATGCCAACAGCAGGTTGTCTTAAGACAACAAGGGTAACAAATTACCACAAGAGTTTATATCCTATCATAGTGAATGGCAAAGAGGTCATTGCTAAGAGAGACACAGCCTCTGACATAACCATTTTGAAGCTTGCAATGGTTACAAAGGAGCACTACTTGCATGGGCAATGTACTCCAGCCAGAGCTTTGGGAGGGTCCCCATTTCAAATACCTTTGGCTATGGTTCACCTTGACTGGAAGGGTGGAAAAGGAAGGCAGCAAGCAGGTGTGTTTGAGGATATCCCTGCAGATGTCCTGATAGGGAATAATTTTGATAAGGCAGCACCATGTGTTTGTGCAGTTACATGCAGTCAGGCTTAGAGACAAGCATGTGGGTCTGATAGCCTGGGGGAGACCCAGACAGACCACATACTTGCAGTCAGGACTGGTGAGGTTGTTACTTAAGGGAGGGATCTACTCTGTAGCAGTAAGACTGAAGGTGAGCCACAGCTGCTTGTGGGTGCTGATGTTCCCTTGGACAGAGTGAATGCAAAGGTAGAGGTGAGTAGTAGTACCCAGGCTGACAGTGAGACACTGCTGTCAGAGGATGCCAGACTTCCTGTGGAAGGGGAGCTAGGAAGGGTTAAAAGAGAGAGTTGAGACAGGCTCAACTCTCATACCCTAGATTGCAAGGCCTGAGGCAGGTAACTATGAGGCACCTGATTCTCAAGGGAAGGGGGAATCTGTATACTGGGACAAAAGGTTACTGTATAGAGAGTGGACCCCTGAGGGAGGGCTAGAAGGTGAGAGGATACAGCAGTTGGTAGTGCCTAGAGCACTGTGTTGAATTGAGAAGATTTGTCTTGTGTTTTTATTATTTATTATTAAATATTTTTAAACCTTTCAACTGTGGCTGTTTTGTGTAGAGATAATTTAATCTCTAGATTACATTGCATGTATATAGTGATACTGTAGAAAGCCACTCCAAATAAGCACTGCTGTTCATCACACTTACTAATTGAATAATAATATTGCACAGTAATAATTGGACACCCTTTGGTAAGGGCCTTTTTAGTAGCTGATAAGAGTAGTTGGTGGCAGTGATTACTACCTTATAGCTTGGCAGGAAGGGGCATAGCTGGAGAACCTGTGCCAGCCTTCCCCAGGAGTGTCTGTGTGTTTGTGTATAAACCAAAACTCAAAGTGTGTGTGTGTGTGTGTGTGTGTGTGTGTGTGTGTGTGTGTGTGTGTGTCAGCTACTTGAACAAGGACACAAAGCACTGGTTGGACAGAGAGGGCACTGGAGGTTTTGGCTTAACTACTTGGCTGAGATCGGCACCCTATAGCTGTGCTAGTGGGGAGTCTTATTGGGGATCTGGAAAGAAAGAGAGAAACCAGCACCAGACTGACTGTGATCTCTGTGTGCTCTTAAGGGAAATTTTACTTTACGGTGTGTGTATACTTGTTATCCTTCCCAGTGTGGACGCCCCTCACTAGTGAAGATTGAGGCTCCTTGATTACTAGGCCAGTGCACGGGCGTCACAGTTCACTACTCTTTCTTTTTTATATTTATCTGTAAGACCATTCAGATTGCAAGACATTACAGAAAGCATCATTTTCTTATAGTTATTATTACCACCTTTTATGTATAATTGCTTTTTTGTTAAATGTCTAGTTCCAGCTTTTATGTTACATGCATATACTGTTCGGCAGGTTGGTCTTTTATACAATTGTTTGTTGTTATATCCATTTTCACCCATGTCACATCTTACATAATTTTGTTTTGTTTTTTTTTTTTGAAAGGCCTCAAACAGAACAAACACAACCCCCCAACTCCCCCAAAACCTATTAACTTAATAATAACACATAAAATTATGTACATCTTCAAATACTGAAGTTTTCCTTCCTAATAAGAACAAAAGTTCCAAGTTGGTAGCCACACAGACAGGCTAGAGTTGACCAAAAAGAAAGGTTAGTCATGCTAAGATGCATGGTACAGCCTGTGCAATTAGTAAGTGCTATTTGATTTTGTCAGTCTTTATAGCTCTCCCAGCTGAGAAACACTTGAATGCTTTCAGAAAACACTTTCTTCAAGCCATTTCTCCCCATCAAATTGTCTTCCAGTGACATGCAAACCACACACAAAACTGACATGGATACCTTATGTACCAGAAAAAAAGCCTTATAAGGTTTCTTTTTCATTTACATGCTTGGCAACAAACCTGTTACTGGAAAACGCACAGGATCTCAACCCAGTCATTTCCCCATGCAAGCATGGGAAAAAGCACACTGATTTCTCCTCTGTCATACTCTCACAACCAAACCCTTCCCCTTTTCTCTTTTTTTTAATTACAGTGCCTTCTTCTTCTTCTTTCGGCTGCTCCCGTTAGGGGTTGCCACAGCAGATCAACTGTTTCCATTTCCTCCTGTCCTCTGCATCTTGCTGTGTCACACCAACCACCTGCATATCCTCTCTCACCACATCCATAAACCTTATCTTAGGCCTTCCTCTTTTCCTGTTACCTGGCAGCTTCATCCTTAGCATCTTTTTCCCAATATACTCTGCATCCCTCCTCAGCATGTCCAAACCAACATAATCTTGCCTCTCTGGCTTTGTCTCCAAACCTTCCAACCTGGGCTGACCCTCTAATATACTTATTCCTAATCCTGTCCATCCTCGTCACAACCAGTGCAAATATTAACATCTTCAACTCTGCCATGTCAAGCTCTGACTCCTGCCTTTTTGTCAATGCCACTGTCTCCAACCCGTATAACATAGCTGGTCTCACTACCCTCTTGTAGACCTTCCCTTTCACTCTTACTGGTACTCGTCTGTCACAAATTACTCCTGACACTCTTCTCCACCCACTCCATCCTGCCTGTACTCTCTTCTTCACCTCTCTTCCACACTCACCATTACTCTGAACTGTTGATCCCAAGTACTTAAACTCATTCACCTTCGCCACCTCTACTCCCTGCATCCTCACCATTCCTCTAACCTTCCTCTCATTCACACACATATATACTGTCTTAGTCCTGCTGACCTTCATTTCTCTTCTCTCTAGAGCATATCTCCACCTCTCCAGGGTCGTCTCCACCTGTTCCCTACTCTCACTTTAATTGCAGTGCCTACAATTCTTAAAACTGAACAAAGAAATAGAGAAAAGAAGGGAGAAAAAAAAAAAAAACAAAAGCACATGTTTATAATAGTATCCCCACTGCATTTAAAAAAACTGAGAAAACTTTACTTCAGGTCTGATTGGTTTTGTATTGTCTTTAAAGCTCAGACAGCTGGGAAAACCCCTGATTGTTTTCAGAGAACATTATGTCCTAGACAATTTCTCTGTTCTTTTTTGTTTTTCATTTTGCTCAGCCAATCCCCTTGCACCAGACTGTCTCCAGTTTCTCTTTATCAGATTGTCTCCATGGAGACATGAAGACCAGCTGCAGAACTGCTACTTAATATACATGCATTTGCTAGAAAAAAAAACTCATAATACTCAATATTCTTTTTCATTTACTTGCTCTCTCTTAAAACTAATCAATCTAAGGTCCTTTAGCCAGTCATTTTCCCATGCAAGAATGAAAAAAGCACATTAATTTTAACTTTGTCATTCCTTTTTAACCAGACTCATTTTTTCGTTGTATTGCCTGTATTTCTCAAAATTGTACAAGAAGAAAAGGAGAGAAGAAGGGAGAAAAAGTAAAACACCACCATCTGTTTACAATCCCCATTACACTTAAAAATAGCATGCAAAGAAATCAACGCACCACAAATACAGTACTATTAAAAAAAGAAAGAGTTTTCTTTACTTACAGTTAGCGTTCTCCCCTCTCTTCCCCTCTCCAAACTATTTTTTGAACATTAAGGACATGATGTAGGGCATATACTTTAGGGTCCCCCAAAATACAACAAATTTTGAAAAAGTCCAATATTTCCAGAATTTATTGCTCCATCATATTTCACACATTGTAATCCCATATTAAGTTAATGGTTTTATTACTGTTCTTCTCCATCACCCATATCCTGTCCTGCTTCATTTCCAACATACTCTCGATTCTTCTAGTCAACTTTCGTGCTCCCTTTCTTCTCTCCAACATTTTCCTTTGAAATATTGGACAAGGTTACACAGGTACAGTCACTCTCTGGTCTTAAATAATAAAGCCTGTTTCTGCAAGGGCAAGGCAAAGCCCGGACTAAACAACTAATTTTAATTAAGCACTTTTGTCAGTCTGTATCTGTAGACTTCTTCAGAATAACATAAAACACACTTAAGCCAATTTAAATATCCCTCAATAACCATCACATGATACAATTATAACCAATCACAACGTTCCCATTATTAACACTTTTAAAAATATAAGTTAATGTTTATTCATTAAAAACAGTTAAACTAAATAAGAACACAGTCTAAGTACATTCCTTATTGATATACAGTCATTAAGACATGGAGGAACCTGAGCATTTAGTTTTATTTGCCAACATAGTTCTTTATATTAAAGCAAATCAGCCCGTAGACCACCCCTTAGGTCCCTTTTCATTCCTTCCAGAACCACAAATTGAAATAGGTTCATAGTTTAGTACTAAGCTAACTGCCCTTGTGAGCTGTTTTAAGCCTAGCCGATTATCCCTTGTGAGACTCAAACCCTGCACCTTGTGTTTGTAAGGCAAACACCTTAGCCATTAAGCCACCCTCCCAACCCAAGAAATTTATGTAATGGAAGCTTTACTATATATTTAAACAAGGCATTATTCTCATTCCCATTTTTGATGGCCCTAATGTGTTTGTAGATTCTGTTGTTAAATGTTAAAGAATGTTAAAGAGAGAAAAGGGACTATACTACCCTTTATTGAGAACATTATTGAGCTTTATTGAGAACAAATATGACAACACAGCAAGAAATATTACCTATACAGCAACGTAAAAAGAACTACACCAGTTCTTTTGTCAAGAAATTTAGTGTTGATCATTTATTTATACATGACATTCTTAACAAAAACTGGCAAATTTTAACATGTTATGAAAATGTTACAGAAGTATTAGGGGTTAAATCCCAGATAGTTTGCAAAAGAGGAAGGACATTGAATATTTTATTGGAGGGTATTTCTTATCACTGGCTTGACAAAACACCACATAAGAAGAGTGTAGGAACACAAATATGTGTTTTTTGTAAGCAGTGTATGCACATCATGAATTCTGAAAGTATTAAAATCAATGCACAGGTCATTAAACCCAATGGGTTATTTACTTGTAATTCCATAGGGGTGGTTTATGCAGCAGTTTGTATTTCTTGTAAAAGTTACTACATAGGCAAAATGCAGAGGAAATTAAAGGAAAGACTCTACGAACACATTAGGGACATCAACAATAGGAATTAGAATAACGCCTAGTTTAAACATATAGTAAAGTTTCCATTACATAAATTTCAATTTGTGGTTCTGGAAGGAATGAACAGAGACCTAAGAGGTGGTCCATGGGCTGATTTGCTTGAATATAAGAACTATGTTGGCAAGTAAAAGTAAACACACAGGTTCCTCCAGGTATTAATGGATGGCTGCATATCAATAGCGAGTGTACTTAGACTGTGTTCTTATTTAGTTTAACTGTTTTTAATGCATACACATTAACACAGATTTTTAAAAGTTTGTTAATAATGGGAAAGTTGTGATTGGTTATAATGGTACCATGTGATGGTTACTGAGTGATAGTTAACTGGTTTAAGTGTGTTTTATGTTATTCTGAAGAAGTCTCCAAATGCAGACTGATGAAAGTGCTTAATCAAGATTAGTTTTTTAGTCCATGGCTTTGCCTTGTCCTTGCAGAAACAGGCTTTATTATTTAAGTAATTTTTTGGTTCTTGTTTTGTTTTTGTTGTGATGTCTTTGCCATTTTCTAATGAGGACTTGCCTCTATGGACAGTTACTTTGAAAATCCATTTGAAAATCTTGGGCTGCTGACTCAACTCATACAGCAGCTTTCCCAACAATCTTTGGATAGGACAAATTACAGAAGAGATAGGAACTTTACTGCAAAGCAAAACAGCTCCATTCCTCTTGGCCAAGGTGGGTTTCAAGCCTGGTATAATGGGGCTTCTCAAAGCAATAATTTGAATGCATCTTTAACCACCAATTTTGATATTAATGTAGCTGCCTAGTTTAACACAGATGTGAATTTTCATAATGAAAGTACTCAAGAATTACATACATTTAAGCAATATTTGCAACTATTTGAGACCCAGTTAAAATGTAGAAAGTTGCAAATAGAAAATACATACTTTATTGACAGCATTAAAGCAAGAAGAGTGCTAAAGGGACTTAGGAATTGGAAGTTTCCTAATGGCATTGTGGTTGATTTACCCTTATACCATAACTTAATAGAACCTTATGACTGACATGGCTGTGAAGTTATGGAAACACTTATCAAGCATAAGTTAAAGCCCATTTACCTTTTACACAAAGAATTGATTGACTTGGAGATCTATTGTTTGAAAGTTCATTTAATGAATATAAACAGACTTTTGAGAAGGCGGACAGAATAGCCGCTGATGTAAAAACCAGGAAGGAAAAGAAGTTTGAAAGAGATAGGGTAGCTTATTCAAAGGCCACACCTACTCTAAGCCTCAGTAAGAACAATTTGCAAGTATATCCACAATAGGAGATTCAAAAGAGTCGACTACTAATTGTGGAAGACAACAATACTCAATCTTTATCCAGTTGCATCCCTTTAGGGCGGGATCTAGCAAGACTTTCAAAGAGACTGCAGAATCGTTCACACCAAGCCATGAATAGTCACCAAACGGATATGAGCGGCCCAAGAAGGATGAACTGGCAGGAGAATTACAAAAAGAACCAAACAACAAGGAGAAACTATTAACAGGAGATCTGAAGTCGACCTCTTTGTAGAAGCCAAATATCTGGCGCTTATCTCTAACAAAAGAGGTGACTTTAAAATATTTAATTTTACACAACATGTTTTTGACTCTGAGTTTGCAGAACTTTTAAGCAAAGGTTTTAACTTTCTTCCCACAAGTCGCTCTACAATATAAGAGCTCATAAAAGATTTAAAGCTGTGTGTGAGAAATTTACATTTCCAATTGTTGTTTAGAAACAGTGTAAGTGAAAACAGTATTCACCCTTTATGAAAAAAGTTTGTTTAACCCACCTTTACCAAGTTATTTAACTATGTTTGAGAAACATTGCAAATTAGATTTTAGAGCAACGATTGATCAAAAAAATGAATGTTTGTAGACAGCCTGTCTAACTCTGAACGTTTACTGTTACACCAACTATGTAAAGATAAAAGTAATTGTTTGAGACCCAATAAAGGCGGGGGAGTTGTCATAATGTCTAAAACAGATGATATTAACAGAATTAATGTTTTCTTGTTAGTGAGCTTTATGAAGAAACTTCTATTAATTTTGTTAACATTTCATATAGGAAAAATAAATTTGTTAATAAAAGACATGGGGGACCAGGAGCAAATTGAACCCAAGCTTGCACAATTTTTATACACAAAATACCCTAAGGTGCCCTCAACTTTCGGAATTCCAAAGATTCACAAAAATAGTTACAATCCCCCTATGAGACCAGTAGTAAGTGCAGTAAATTCTAAACTACAGTCTTTAAGTAAGTATGTGGATGTTATGTTAAAGAATGTTTTAAAAGGGTATGAGCACGTTTGTGTAGACTTGTGGCACTTTTTAAGTAACCTAAGGGATTTGCAATTTCAAGAAGTCATTATTTTTATAACCATTGATGTTATTAACTTATTTAATGTAATTCCACATATAATAGACATTGAGTGGTTCCAAGAATTTTTGTTAGAAATAGGAACATTTAACAACGAGCAAATTAACACCGTAGTTAACCTTATGGAAATTATACTTTACCATAACTTTATATATTTTGAGGGACAATACTTTCTACAGAAAAAAGGAGTAACAATAGGGGCCATATGTGCCTTCATTTTTGATAATATAATTATGCTACAATGGGAAAGTAAGTTTATATTTAAATCTCCTTTTTCCACATCTTGGAACCTTTATTTATGATACCTAGATGACATGTTTTTTGTTTGGAATAAGAATGTCCAAGAGATAGACAGTTTTATTAACTATCTTAATAACATCATTTCATTTTTAAAATTTACTTATACGTATGACATGAATAAGATTAACTATTTAGATGTGGAGATTATTAAAGACAAATGCAGCTGAAGGTTTTTTAGTAATATTTATAGAAAACCTACCCATTGTAACAGTCTTTTACATTATTCTAGTGCCTAACCAGAACACTTAAAAAAGGAGTAGTTAAAGGACAATTTGTCAGATTAGCCAGAATGGTGTCAGAAAAGACTGACTTTACAGTACAATGTGTCCTATTGATAGAAATGTTTTTATCTAGGGATCATCTGCCAGAATTCATTAATATGGTAAGAAAGGAAATAATTTTAAAGAGAGAAAAAGGACTATACTACTCTTTATTGAGAACAAATATGACAACACAGCAATAAAGATTACAGAGCAACGTAAAAAGAAGTACACTATTTTGTCACGAAATTTAGTGTTGATCATTTATTTATATTTGACATTCTTAACAAAAACTGGCAAATACTAACATCTTATGAAAGTGCTGTAGAAGTATAAGGAGTTAAACTCCAGATAGTTTACAAAAGAGGAAGGATGTTGAAAAATTCATTGGAAGGTACTTATTATCACCACTGGTTTGACAAAGCAGCACATAAGAAGAGGGTAGGAGCACAAAGATGTGTTTTTTTTTTTTTGTAAGCAGAGTATACACGTCATGGATTCTGAAAGTGTTAAATCAATGCACAGGTCATTAAACCCAATGGGTTATTTACTTGTAATTCCATAGGGGTGGTTTATGCAGTGGTAGATATTTCTTGTAAAAGTTACTACATAGGCAAAACACAGAGGAAATTAAAGGCAAAAATCTACGAACACATTAAGGACATCAAAAATAGGAATGAGAATAATTCCTTATTTAATCATATAGTAAAGAGTCCATTACATTGATTTCAATTTGTGATTCTGGAAGGAATGAACAGGGACCTAAGGGGTGGGGAATGGGCTGATTTGCTTGAATATAAAGAACTATGTTGGCAAATAAAACTACACACACAGGTTCCTCCATGTCTTAATGACTGTATATCAATAGAGAGTGTACATAGAATGTGTTATTTAGTTTAACGGTTTTTAATGAATACACATTAATATAGATGTTTAAAAGTTTGTTAATAATGAAAAGTTATGATTGGTTATAATGGTATCATGTGATGGTTACTGAGGGATATTTAAATTGATTTAAGTGTGTTTTATTTTATTCTGAAGAAGTCTACAGATACAGACTGACGAAAGCGCTTAATTAAAATAATTTTTTTAGTCCGTGGCTTTGCCTTGTCCTTGCAGAAACAGGGTTTATTATTTAAGTCATTTTTCGGTTCTTGGCTCTCTATGGTTTTTATTACCTGAGGAACAAGAAGCAGAATCACCTTCTGTTTCACAGCTCACTTTTTGTTGGTCAAACTTTTGTAGTTCCTCCTTAGCATGCACTTCATCAAAAAATGATTTTGTCCCTCTAGGGAAGGATACCTTAAAGACAGATGGATAAAGCAATTTGAATCTCACACTTGCTTCTTGACATTCTCTGAATAGTGGAATGAATTTACTTCTCTTTTGCCTGGTGTGCAATGAGTAATCATTCTCCACAAATACTCTGCTGTATCCCGCTTTTAGTATTTTCTCCTTCTGCTACAGTTTTGTCAGAATCAACTCCTTCTGCTGGTAGGATTCAATTTTTACTATTAAAGGTCTAGGTTGCTTCCTTATAGCTAGGTCTGGAGCATACACACGATGTGCCCTTTCAAATAACAACTACTGCTGTGGAATACCAGTCCAGTTGCTTATTTATGCTTTCATAAAATTACTGCAGTATGTTCCTTCCAGCTTCTCTGGTATAGCTGAAAATCTCGGGTTTTCCCTACGTGCTCTACCCTCTAATGCTATTATTTTTTGAAACATCTCTTTCTGAGCCGTATCACATTCAGCTAGCCTTTTCTTCATTTTGACCTCTGATTTTTGCAGCTTTATTATCTCATCTGAGTATCTGTTTACAGCTTTTTCCATTTTTTCCAGCTTTTTGTTTGTGTTGATATACTCCATCAGTGTTGTGTTTATTTTAACCAGATCTGTATGTGGTTGTTTTATATCTTCCTGCAGATTATTGGAAGTCCTGTCTGAAGGTTGCATTCCTTTTTGATGAACAGTTGCAGAACTTTCCCCAGTCAATCTTTCTTCCTCACTTTTTGTAGGTGATTTTTTCCAGGTCTTTGCTATTTCTTTATTCCTGGAAATCCAGGCAGTGCACTTACCAGACACTCACTGAAATTTACCCATAAACACAAGTCTATTGGCCTTCTCTGCTGTATTTCTGTTTTCACACTGGGAGCGCTAGAAACAAGCTGTTACTCAGTCTGCAGCCATCTTGCAAGTCAACAGCTCACTTTTTGTTGGACAGACTTTTGTATTTCCTCCTTAGGATGGATATACTTCATCAAAAAAATATTTTTTTCCCTCCAGGAAAGAATATTTGAACATAGCTGGGTACAGCAGTTTGAATCTCATGCCTGCTTTTCAACATTCTCTGATTAGTGGAATACATTTACTCCTCTACTACCTGGTATAAAATGAGTAATCATTCTCCACAGATACTCTACTGTCTCCAACTTTTAGTAATTTGTACTTCTGCCACAGTTTTGTCAGAATCAACTCATTCTGCTAGTAGGATTGCATCTTTACTATTGAAGGGCTAGGTTGCTTTTTTACAGCCAGGCTTGGAGCATACATACAATGTGCCCTTTCAACTAACAGCTTCTGTTGTGGAATTACCAATCCAGTTGCTTATTTGCGCTTTCATAAAATTAATACAGTCTGTTCTTTCCAGCTTCTCAGGTACAGCTGAAAGTCTCAGGTTTTCCCTATGTGCTTTGTCCTCTAGTTTGAATATTTTTTTGACAGATCTCTTCTTGAGCAGTCTCATATTCAGTTAGCCTTTTCTTAATTTCAGCCTCTGATTTTCACAGTTTTATCACCTCATCTGAATATATGTCTAAAGTTTCTTGTATTTTTTTTTCCAGCCTTTTGTTGTTTGAGTTGATATACCCCTTATGTGTTTTGTTTATTTTAACCAGGTCTGTGTGCAGTTGTCTTATTATGCTTACCTCCAGATTACCGGAAGCCATGTTTGGAGCTTGCACTGCTTTTTGCTGAACAGCTGCAGTACTTTTCCCAGTCAGTGTTTTTTTCCTCACCTTTTGTAGCTGATTTTCCTTAGGTCCTCTGTATGTCTTTTTTCCTGGCATCCAGGCGATATACTTACTAGCCAATTATTGAAATTTTCCCAGAAACACAAAAGTCCACTGGCCTTCTCTGATGAGTTTCTGTTTTCCAACTGAGAGAGCTAGAAAAAAAAGCGATTACTCAGTGTGCAGCCATCTTGGAAGCCTCTTATTTCTACACTGTTTTTAAACTTCATTTTTATTCTATCCCACTCACTAGCTCTCCTTTCTAATGAAATTTCCAACTTCCTTAATAATCCTGAAATAATTTCCACTATTACATATTTTTAACGTCTTTCATTTTAACAGGTAGACAAGGAAGCAGTAGTGTTTTATTTTTATTTCATTACCCTGCATTTTTATCTTACTTTTTATTGGTGCATGATCTGAAACAGTTATTTCATGTATGTCTTTCAATTAAATACACATGCTCTTGTGAAATATAATTTATATCCCTTTTTAATTTCTCCAAATCTTTTGGTTTCTAATATCATAATGGGAATGGACCCCATTCCTAAGTCAAAGCACGATTAAAATTCATGAAATTAGTATTGTTTGAATCTCCAACAGTGCTCTTTGCAGTACCCACAATGTGCCCAGTAATGACTCCTTCTGCAATTCGTACAGAGTTACATGTATTGGTAGCATATCTAAATATGATTGTAGACTCTTTTTTTTATAAGACCTGTTGCTCCTACTAGTATTGGAACTATCTGGGTATCTTTCTTCCACATTGCTCTCGTTCCTGCTTGGAAATCCTGATATTTTATGACTTTGTGTCTCTCTGTACGCAGGTCACTAGTCACTGGATGTTGAGATTTCAGTGATCAATGCTGCTTTTTTCTTCTTTTCTTGGACCACTATATCCGGTTTTCTAGCATCTATGTTCTGAACTGTTGGTAATGGATGATCCCATATGAAGTAGACTTAATCATTTTCTATGATGTTTTGTGACTCATGTTTCCAGTGTTTTTCAGCCACTTCAGTACTATAATGTTTGCACAATCCCCAGTGCAACAGTCTCACCACATTATTATTCCCTTCAGTATACAGTCCTTCTGCCATTAGTATTTTGCAATGAACAACAAGGTGTGCAACTGTTTCCAATTCTTTTTTATAAAACGTAAATTTGTCTGTTTCTCACACATGTTCAATGGACTTTGTAAACCAACATGTATGTAGCCCATTATCTTGTGCTGCCAATATTAGCCTTTCATCTCTTGATCTGAATTCACCTGTCCTTAACCATTCCTGCGTTTGTTTCTGATCAACATGAGGTTCTCCCAGAAGTTTTCTATACTTGCAACTATATTTATGCATTTTCCATATTTCTTGCCTTCTCATCTGGTCCTTCACTTTGTATTCTTTCTTTTGTTTTTTGGCGCATTCAGTTGCTACCTGTTTTTTATCCACTTGTGGTTTGATTTCCATTTCTGCTTGATGCCGATATGCTTCTGCTAGCCTAAGCAGGGAAGTCATCTTAGATTTATTCTAATCATGTTTCAAATTTTTCACTACATTTGAGTCTTGAAAGGTCAGCAGGTATGTGTGGAGTCCCATGATTGCAGATCTGTACATGTAATCAATTTCAAGGAGGGCCACCCCTCCTTCGGAACGGGGAATATATAATCTTGGTATGCACTGATTTTTACAAATCATTTGGTGAGCATGAAGCATTTTTCTTGTTTTCCTATCTAATCTATCCAACACATTTTGGGGGCAGTCACTCACTCCAAAACTGTAAGTTAGGACAGGAAGAGGAAATTGGTTTATAGCTTTGATTTTGTTCCTAGCTGTCAACACTGTATTCAGGATTAATTTAACTCTTCTAAAGTACTCCTTACTAAGTTTTATTTGCATTTCTTCATGTTTTAGTGTTGATCCTTCATCAATTCCCAAATATTTATATACTCCCTCTTGCTCAAGTTCTTTTATATCACATTCTTGTCCCAAACCGATGCTCTCTTGGTGTTGCAGTTTTCCTGCTTTAAAGGTTGCTTTTGCACATTTATGAAGGCCAAATGACATTCTTATATCATCTGAAAAAGTTTTGATAACTTGCAGTTGTACTTTCAGTTCCTCATCTGATGACCTATACAGTTTCAAATCATTGGCAAAGAGAAGATGAGAAGTCTTTACACTTTGCTTTCTAGGAGCCAAATTATAGCCATGGCCTAAGCTGTTAAGTAGACAGCTTAATGGGTTAAGGGCAAAGCAGAATAGCAGTGGTGACAGAGAGTTGCCCTGGAATATCCCCCTTTTAATTTTTATCCCTGTAATTAATAATTTGTCCTTTATCGTGGCTTAATGGCAAAGTGCTCTGCCACTGTTTTATGGTCACTGTAATGTAGTTGATCAGTGTAGATTGTATCTTATACATTTTAAGCACTCTTTTATCCATGAATATGGGATACTATCAAATGATTTTTTGTAGTCAATCCATGCCATACTTAAATTCTTCCACTTTTTACAGTTCTTCACTATGACTTTATTTAACAGCAAATTATCCCTTGTTCCATATGCCTTTCTTTTATTACCCTTTTGTTCTATTGCTATAATTGAGTTTTCTTCTAAATGACTACAGACTCTGTTGGCATCAGTTCTATTGTATAGTTTATACGTCATCGAAAGACAAGTTATTGGTCTATAATTTTTAGGGTAGCTTGCAGGTTCACTCTTAAGTAGTAGCATTGTTTTTCCTGTTGTTAGCCAGGTTGGTGTCTGTTTGGGGTGTGCATATAAATAGTACAAACTCATGGCTAAATCTTCATGCAAAGATGTTAATACTTTAACCAGAAGTTAGGTATTGCATCTGGGCCTGGGGTTTTCCAATTTGAGGCTTTTCTTAACTTTGTTTCAATCTCTCTGGCTGTTACTTCATCCCATTTTATGTCCTGTAACTTTAAACTTATTCTTTCTTTAGCTTTTATCCATTTAGCATCTTTGTTATGTTCCACAGGATCTTCATAGATACTTCTCCAAAATGTATCTATTTCTTCTTTTTTTGGTTGTCTTTCAATTCCTTTTACCTTGATTCCCAATTCTCTATAAAACTTTTTTGGGTCATTAATAAATTGTTTATTTTGTACTTTTCCTTTGTATTTATCTGCGCATCTTTTAAGTTTTCTGCCTATGCTGAGATTTTTAGTTTATTTGCAATAGTACATGATGGGTCCTGATCTGTTCTAATACTGTGCATTGCTTTTATCGCATCTGTATTTATAAGTATTTCTGTTGATCTCTTCCATCTTCTATACTCTTCTAACAGTGACACTTCTTGTCTTAGTTGCTTTATAGTTTTCTCCATTCGATAGTTCCATGATGGTATTCGATTTCTCCCCTTCTCTCCCACACTACCCTATGTTCTTGTGGTAAATCTTTGTCAGTTATTAGTTTAGCTGCACAGTAATATATCCTGTTTACTTCTGTTATATCACATGTGATGCTATGAACAGTCCTAATTACGGTGTTCATTTGTTTTATCAAACTTCTGACTTTTTGGGGTTTATTAACCTCCGGCAGTCTATTTATTTTATTGATCTTGATATGTCTATCTCTTTTAAGTCAAGCAACTCTTTTCTAAGCTGACATGAAAAAAGATTAAACAAGCAAAAGGAATATAATAAAGGGCAAAAAGGGCACATTAAGCATAAATAAAGCAAGGTGACTACATGTTTTTTTGGCAAAGTACTGTGTTTTGGTATAAAACCCAGCCACTAGGGATGCACAAGCCAGTACATTTCTTTGTGCCGGTCCCAAGCCCGGATAAATGGGGAGGGTTGCGTCAGGATGGGCATCTGGCGTAAAACTTCGCCAAATCATTCATGCGGACAGCAGTAAATATTTACATACCGTATTGGTCGAGGCCCGGGTTAACAACGACCGCCACCTGAAATGTTAGCCAACAGGGTGCCGGCAGAATTTGGGCTACTGTTGGCTGAAGGAGGAGAAGAGGGGAAGGCATGGCCGAAGGCTGGAAGAGAGGAGAAAGGCTAGGACTGTGGTAGTGAGGGTCGGAACTTTAAATGTTGGCAGTATGACTGGTATAGGGAGAGAGCTAGCCAATATGATGGACAGAAGGAAGGTTGGTATATTGTTTTTGCAAGAGACCAGATGGAAGGGGAGTAAGGCTAGTTGTATCAGAGGTGGGTTCAAATTGTTTTATCACGGTGTGGATGGGAGGAGACTTGGCGTAGGAGTTATCCTGAAGGAACAGTATGCTAAGAGTGTTTTGGATTTGAAAAGAGTGTCAGATAGAGTGATGTTTATGAAGCTGGAAATTGATGGTGTAATGATGAATGTTGTTAGTGCATATGCTCCACAAGCTGGGTGTGCGATGGATGAGAAAGAAAATTTTGGAGTGAGTTGGATGAAGTGGTAATGACTGTACCCAAGGGTGAGAGAGTGGTGATTGGAGCAGATTTCAGTGGGCATGTTGGTGAAGGGAACAGAGGGGATGAGGAAGTGATGGGTAGGTATGGTGTTAAGGAAAGGAATGCAGAAGGTCAGATGGTAGTGGATTTTGCGAAAAGAATGGACATGGCTGTGGTGAATACATGTTTTAACAAGAAGGAGGAGCATAGGTTGACATACAAGAGTGGAGGAAGATGCACACAGTTGGATTATAACTTATGTAGGAGGCGCAGTTTGAAGGAGACTGGAGACTGTAAAGTGGTGACCGGGGAAAGTGTAGTTAGGCAGCATAGGATGGTGGTTTGTAGGATGACGTTGGTGAGCAAGAAGAGGAGGAGGAGGAGTGTAAGGGCAGCACCAAGGAACAAATGGTGGAAACTGAAAAAGGGTAATTGTGAGGTGGAGTTAAGGGAAGAGTTAAGACAGGCACTGTGTGGTAGTGAAGAGTTACCAAATAGCTGGATAACTACAGCAGAGCTAGTAAGGGAGATGGCTAGAAAGGTGCTTGGTATGACATCTGTACAGAGGAAGGACGATAAGGGGACATGGTGGTGGAATGAGGAAGTACAGGAGAATATACAGAGAAAGAGGTTGGCAAAGAAGAAGTGTTATTGTCAGAGAGATGAAGAAACTAGACAGGAGTATAAGGAGATGAGGTGCATGGCAAAGAGAGAGGTGGCGAAGGCTAAGGATAAGGCATATGAAGAGTTGTATGAAAGGATGGACACTAAGGAGGGAGAAAAGGACCTGTACCGATTGGCTAGACAGAGGGACCGAGCTAGGAAAGATGTGCAGCAGGTAAATAAAGGATAATGAGGGAAACATACTCACAAGCAAGAAGAGTGTGTTGAGTGCATTGAAAGAGTACTTTGAGGGGTTGATGAATGAAGGGAATGAGACGGAGAGAGGGTTAATTATTTACTAATTATTTATTTGTGATATTAATCAATTAATTTATAATTTATAAATATACCTATTATGCATTTTCACGAAAATATTTATTGTATATTACATAACTATATCAACAAGTGTATAACTGGAGTTGATTATTTACACACAATTTTGCACATTATTTCCCTAAAATATATGTACATTTATATTTAATATATTTAGTATATTATATTTAATATATATTCAATTTATTAATTTATATATTTATATAGTATAGCAATTTTTTATCCGATTATATTTTTGGAATTTTGCAACCGTTAGTGATTTGTACAGTATATGAAATGTTTCTAAAATTAAACGTTGCATAATTTGTCTATTTAGAACCTTTGTTGTTACAAAGTGTTATAGTATATGTATGGATGAGGTTATGCTGAGTATGTTTACTATATTTTTATTATTACATTTATTTGATTTTTGGTTTTAATGATTAAATTTAATTGTTGATTTATTAATAAATTAGCACAGTACCACTTTAAGTACAAATGAAATGTTTGTCTAGTTTTCGCGCCAAAAAGGTTATTTAAAATGGCGTAATACCAAAATGAATGAGTTCTGAAGAAGCCTATAACTGATAGGTGAAAGCGCTTAACTCTTGACATATGTATTTTTTATTTCTGGTTGTTTCAATAAACGTCTGGCTGTGGCCGTCATTTACTGTGTTTCCTCATTCAGTTGCTTGAGAAGATAGCACAGTAATTTTATACCTATCGGTTTTCTTTCCTCGCAACACTCGGATTCTGTAGTTGTCATGGAGGGGAAAACAGTGGAGCCGTCCACAGCGAATGACGATACACCCAACAGAATTGATGAAAGAACCTTTACCGGTGAGCTAGCGGAATTAAGAGGTGAATTGAAACAACTTTCACACACTTTGTCCACTTTTATTATGAAAGTGGAGCAAGATTTCAAAAGTCTTAGTGCCGGTTGTGTTCGCAATTCGAACATTGACATTGTGAACGGTAGAGATGCCAGCAAAGTCTCCAGGGAGCAGAAAACAGCGAATGTTAATGACACTGCAAGGTTGGGTCATTTCAATTCCAGAGGTTACCACGACCACATGTCTAACGGTAATGCTAGTGTCCATTCCATTAACGGATTACGGTCTGCTGAACCTGGAGCGACACATAAGTGTAAACCTACGAACACATCAACATGCCGGCTTAATTCTACTTCTGAAAGTATCTCAGAAGGAATTTTTTCTACAAAGCGTAAAGCTATTTCGGTGGACAGTGCTGATATCGATTTACCAGCTGGTCAGGTTGCGAATTCCAATGCGGAGGGAAACCGAATGGATTCTACAGGTTTTACGTTTGACTTCTCCATTTATGATTTTGAAGAGGACGAAGATTATATGTTGCGTACTGGGACTAAGCACAAGCGTGTTAAGCCGGTAAAAACCTACGCTCACACAGTAGGTACTACTTTGGCTAACAAAGGTACTGAATTCAAATCCAATACTTATAAAAAAACAAAGGAGGACAATAGTAATTGCTATAACTTGAACAATTTTTTAAGTAGTGACTGTAATTTTGACAATTTTAACAAGGGGAAAGATGGGTTCCCCATTAGAAAAGCTGTCAGTAATTTAGCTTTAAAAGACAAAATTTATAAAATGGGAAATTTAATGTGCAAATTGGACAATATTAAAATTGAAAATGCCTATCTGCATAAATGTGTAACTTTAAGGGTAGTCCCAATGGGACTACGTTTTTTTTAAAGTACCTTTGGGAATTGAAATCAATGATGTTATTATAAAGGATTTTAATGAATTTTTTGATGAGTGTGGTTTTAAGTACATGAAAATGTTAATCAAGTACAATGATGAGCAACTATTGGAACTTATTAGGGAGGTAGAAAAATTGAATTTGGAGATAGAAAGTGATTTATTGTTTGATGAACGGAACAACTTATATCGGAAACAATTTACGATAGTTGAAAAGAAATCTAAAGTAGTTCATGAAAGAAAATGTAAGAAAATTAAGAGACTTGTTGCAGTACAAGGACAATAGAGTATATAGATGGAATATTGAAGGGGGTAATAACACCTATAAGCATACCTTTTATGATGACCAATTTTATAGACATGAGGGTGCAAAAAGAGGTGAAGGGGAACGATATCTAGAAGAAGTAAACAATGAAGTTTATGATGACCAGGAATGGCATAAACAAAATTTTCAGAGGAATTGGAACCCCCAATATTGGAAAAAAGTGGGATTCAGGGCAGGGAACTACAACCGTGGTCAGAATCAGCAACAAATGAAATACAAGGGGAAGAAATGGAATTGATATTAAATACTAATGATAATGTGAATTGTGATAAGGAAAAAATTGTTACAGAGATGGACAGTGGGACAAACAAATTGGATGAGTTTAAAATTTACAACTTTACTAATTTTAAAGTTGATGAGGTCCATCATAAACTACTATCTAGAGGAATGAAGTTTATTCCTACCCCAAAATATGATTTGGTTGATCATTTGATAGAAACCAAATTATATACACGCAAACTTAATTTATCTGTTATGTTTCAAAACAAAAATAAAAATAAACAAGGATTAGATGGGGGTGACAACTTGTTAAAAAGTAAAAGTGTATTTGTTCCATATATGAACCCCGTGATTGAGCTGTTTGAAAAACAAGTACACAGGGACCTTTATAAGTTTGCCGATACAGCGAAGAAACTCAAAATTAAGGACAATTTGTCCAAAGATGAAAGAGTTGAGTTAATGAATATGAGAAACAACAACAACATACGTATCATGAAGCCGGATAAGGGAGGGGGGATTGTTATTTATGATCAAATGGAATACACTTTAAGGTTAAACACTATACTTACTGAATCAGGCAATTATGCAACGGTTTCCTTGAATGAAATCAATATTGCCTATCAGAGGATCAACTCCTATTTAGAAGAATTTTGGATTGACAACCGTATCAATAATGATATATACAATTATTTAAAGGTGCAGTACCCAAAATTGGCGGTACTGGTGGGTATTCCAAAAATTCATAAAGATCCAGTCAATCCCCCCTTCAGGCCAATAGTGTCTGGTAGTAGGGCAAAAACCTTTCCATTGGGTAAGGTGGTTGATGTTTGGCTCAAGGACATATACTTGGGTATTCCCCACTTACTAAAAGATTCTTGGGACTTCTTAAGAAAATTTCCCACACTAATTGACACAAGTAATCTTTACTATGTGACTATTGATGTCATTGATCTATTCTCCTGTATACCCAATAGACAAGGTTTGGAGATGTTTTGCGAAAGTATTAGAAAACATACCAACCTTGACTGGGATAAAACGTGTTTGATTATGGACTGTATGTCACTTGTTTTGGAGAACAATTTTATATTATTCGAAGGAGAATATTTCAAACAATGCAAGGGGGTTGCAATGGGTTCTGCAAGTGCCCCAATATTTGCTAACCTTGTAATGTTATATTGGGAAGAAGAAATCCTATTTAAAAGTGTATTTGTTACACATATTTTTCATTACACTAGGTTTCTGGACGATATTTATATTTTATGGAAAGGTAATATTAACGAACTTAATGATTTTATATCGTTTATTAACAACAGTAGTGACTTTATGAAATTCACCTACACTATCAGTAATGATGGTTTACCGTATCTTGATACTATTGTGTCCCACGATGAGGAAGGTTTCAAATCAAACATTTACAGGAAGAATACTTTCTCCAATGATTATTTACAGTATGATAGTAACCATCCTAGGAAGATGTTGCGTAATATTTTTAAGGGTCAACTAATCAGAGCGGCTAGAATGACATCTAGATACGATGAAATGATAGCTGAGGTTGAGCATATAACTAATATGTTTATTGAGAGGAAATACAACAAAAAAATGTTGTATGATGTCAAACAGTATGTTATTTCTCAGAGGGAAACCAGATATCAATCAATTTTAGGAGTCTGCCCTCCGATAGACCATGAGATTGATTCGAACTCAACAAGCAAATATAAAATGGCTTGTATTTTACCTTACACTCCCTTTGTTAACACAGTCAAGGAAATATTGGTGAAGCATTGGGGCATTTTCCAAGTGAACCCTGAGTAATCTAGAATCTTAGGGGACAAACCACTTATCGTTTATAAGATGTCACACAATTTGAAAAAAAATTTAGAAATTGGTAATATAACTAATTCTAGAAGTGGAGAATGTGGAGCATCTACCTCCACCAAAAGATGTGGAAATTGCAACCAATGTAGATTCATTATGGGTCACTTGGAATTAGTTTTAGACAACAGCAATAGGAAAGTAATTAGACTTGCCAAGGGCAACTGCAACACAGCTTATGTAGTTTATATTGCTAAATGTGTTGTATGTCCAGCATACTATGTGGGCAAAACTGAGAGGGCTTTCAAAAGAAGAATCTACGACCACTCATACTGTATCAGAAAGAAAGATATAAACAATGCTTTGTACAGACATGTAAAAAGTAATGGTGACCAACATAGTTTTAAATTTGGTATTTTAGAACACATTAAACCTGATCCCAAGGGGGGCAATATTAAAGATGTATTAAGTTATAAAGAGATATGGTGGCAGCTATTTACTGATGCTGCTACATTACCAGGACTGAATGACACCATTGCCATAAAACCCTTGTTGACTAGATAATGTGACATAGGTTGTTTTCCTCACATAATCAATTTTTATAAAATTTTAATATTTTATTACGAACATTAATTTTTAACAGTGAAGGCTAACTTTTTTGTATTATATATAACCACATTATTTCTTAGTTAATGTTATTTATTTATTTAATTATTTATTAATTATTTATTTGTGATATTAATCAATTAATTTATAATTTATAAATATACCTATTATGCATTTTCACGAAAATATTTATTGTATATTACATAACTATATCAACAAGTGTATAACTGGAGTTGATTATTTACACACAATTTTGCACATTATTTCCCTAAAATATATTTACATTTATATTTAATATATTTAGTATATTATATTTAATATATATTCAATTTATTAATTTATATATTTATATAGTATAGCAATTTTTTATCCGATTATATTTTTGGAATTTTGCAACCGTTAGTGATTTGTACAGTATATGAAATGTTTCTAAAATTAAATGTTGCATAATTTGTCTATTTAGAACTTTTGTTGTTACAAAGTATTATAGTATATGTATGGATGAGGTTATGCTGAGTATGTTTACTATATTTTTATTATTACATTTATTTGATTTTTGGTTTTAATGATTAAATTTAATTGTTGGTTTATTAATAAATTAGCACAGTACCACTTTAAGTACAAATGAAATGTTTGTCTAGTTTTCGCGCCAAAAAGGTTATTTAAAATGGCGTAATACCAAAATGAATGAGTTCTGAAGAAGCCTATAACTGATAGGTGAAAGCGCTTAACTCTTGACATATGTATTTTTTATTTCTGGTTGTTTCAATAAACGTCTGGCTGTGGCCGTCATTTACTGTGTTTCCTCATTCAGTTGCTTGAGAAGATAGCACAGTAATTTTATACCTATCGCTTTTCTTTCCTCGCAACACTTGGATTCTGTAGTTGTCACGGAGAGAGGGTTGGATGATGTGGGAATAGTGAATCATGAAGTGCAATGGATTAGCAAGGACGAAGTAAGGATAGCTATGAAGAGAATGAATAATAGAAAGGCTGTTGGTCCAGATGACATACCTGTGGAAGCATGGAGGTGCTTAGGTGAAATGGCAGTGGAGTTTCTAACCAGATTGTTTAATGAAATCGTGGAAAGTGAAAGGATGCCTGAGGAATGGAGAAAAAGTGTTTTGGTACCGAGTTTTAAGAATAAGGGTGATGTGCAGAGCTGTAGTAACTACAGAGAGATTCAATTGATCAGTCACAGCATGAAGTTATGGGAAAGAGTAGTGGAAGCTAGGTTAAGAAGGGAGGTGATTAGTGATCAGCAGTATATCATGCCGGGAAAGAGCACTACAGATGCAATGTTTGCTCTGAGAGTGTTGATAGAGAAGTACAGAGGTCAGAAGAAGTTGCATTGTGTTTGTTTTTTGTAGACTTAGAGAAAGCATATGACAGGGTGCCTAGAGAGGAGTTGTGGTATTGTATGAAGAAGTCGGGAGTGTCAGAGAAGTATGTAAGAGTGGTACAGGATATGTATTAGGGTAGTGTGACACCGGTGAAGTCTGCGGTGGGAGTGACGGATGTGATTAAGGTGGAGATGGGATTACATCAAGGATAAGCTCTGAGCCCTTTCTTATTTGCAATGGTGATGGACAGGTTGACAGATGAGATCAGACAAGATTCCCGTGGACTATGATGTTTGCAGATGACATTGTGATCTGTAGTGAGAGTAGGGAACAGGTGGAGGAGACCCTGGAGAGATGGAGATGTGCTCTAGAGAGAAGAGGAATGAAGGTCAGCAGGACTAAGACAGAATATATGTGTGTGTATGAGAGGGAGGATAGAGGAATGGTGAGGATGCAAGGAATAGAGGTGGCGAAGGTGGATGAGTTTAAATACTTGGGATCAGTAGTTCAGAGTAATGATGAGTGTGGAAGATAGGTGAAGAAGAGAGTACAGGCAGGATGGACTGGGTGGAGAAGAGTGTCAGGTGTAATTTGTGACAGACGAGTACCAGTAAGAGTGAAAGGGAAGGTCTACAAGAGGGTAGTGAGACCATCTATGTTATATGGGCTGGAAACAGTGGCATTGACAAAATGCCAGGAGTTAGAGCTGGATGTGACAGAGTTAAAGATGTTAAGATTTGCACTGGGTGTGATGATGGTGGACAGGATTAGGAATAAGTATATTAGTGGGTCATCCCAGGTTGGATGGTTTGTTGACAAAGCCAGAGAGGCAAGATTACGTTGGTTAGGACGTGCTGAGGAGGGATGATAAGTATATTGGGAAAAAGATGCTAAGGATGAAGCCACCAGGTAACAGGAAAAGAGGAAGGCCTAAGATAAGGTTTATGGATGTGGTGAGAGAGGACATGCAGGTGGTTGGTGTAGATGAGATGCAGAGGACAGGAAGAAATGGAAACAGATGACTCCTAACGGGAACAGCTGAAAGAAGATGATGACTGTGTTTTGGTATAAACTACTGATCTGAAGTAGGATATTCATTTGTCTGCAACCTGTGGGTTATGGATCCGATATCGGATCCGAACCGGCATAGTTTTCCAGCTATGGATCCAAGCTCTCAGCTCCTCCCCTCACCCATAATGCCCTGCTCTACCCTCATGACCTCAGATCTTGTTTGCCGCGCTGGTAACTAGATGTGGATTTCATAGCTCTCAGCTAAGTGGATTTTTCTTGTTTAAAAATAGAGAATTTTTTCCTTCTTTAACAATTTTTGTGTGAAAGTTGTAGGTTTCCTATTATTATTGACTGTTTTTAGTTTAATTTAATTTTCAGTAAGTAATTTTTATTCCCTCCCCTCGCTGGTACGTAGAGTGTGTGTGAGGCCTGTGTGCTTCTTTATTGTTTAAGTTACTTTCTGTAACTTTAGGGTAAATTTAGTGACTATGGCTGAACAGCCTAAGTCCATATTTTCTAAATGCTCCGAGTGTGGCCATAAGCTCTCACCGGCTGATGGCCACACTCGGTGTTAAAATGTCTTGGGGTTGAACACCTCACATCTGGTTGTTCCATTTGTGCAGGGTTCAACCCCAGGGCACTGAGGGAGCGGAGGTCCAAGCTGGTCTTGGCGGGTCTTTTACCGCCGGACTCGGCTCCGACCTCCGCCTCCTTCGGGACTCCTGCGGCTGCAGTTGTTCCCTGTGGCACCCCTCCTGCTCCTGGGACTCAAACTCCCGCTTCAGGACAGGAGAGGGATGCATCTAAAGGACCGGAGGGAGAAGCACCAAGGCGGGCCGAGACCTCTGTTTCGCCCCGCCAGCCAAGCGGCTTCTCCCCGGCTCCTGTTGGTGCGGTCTCCTCCTTCTCGGCTCCGGTCACCTGTGTGCTTCTCACGGGTCCTGAGGAGGAGGAGACCGATCTCCGTCGAGGCTATCGAGGAGGCATTCCAGGCCTACCTCGGTAGCCTCGCCGAGATCTACCCATAGCCTCGATGCTGATCTGGACCGGATGATGAGAAGGTTCATCCAGGCCCAGATGCAGATGGGAGTGCTCTTGCCTCCCTCCGGGAGCTCAACACCCTTTTTAAGCCTATTGCTCCTTCTCCGACCCGCTTCCGGGTTCGAGCAACTGGAGCCGAGCAGCTTCGGGCGGGGAGGTCGGAGCCGATAGTACTTGGTACTTCGGATCCGACCATGCCCTCGAGTCGCCGGATCCGATCTCTCGGAGCCTGGATCCGAGCCGGATCCGGGGATCAGTGCTCTTCGGGCGCCGTCTGTGTCGGAGCGCACTGTCCTTCGGATCCGAGTGCCGGCGCCGCTCCGATCCACTCTTCGGATCCGAGGGAGCCGATTGTCGGATCCTTTGGTCGAGGTCGGCTCCCTTCGGCTTTTGATGTAGTGGAGAGGGCTCTGTTGAGGGTCTCCGGACCCCGGCACTTGCTTCGGCTCCGTCCGCTCCCTCTGCACTGGGCCAGGCTTCCACCATCCGGCCCCTGGGACAGCCCGCTTCTGTGCCCCAAGTTGCTCCCATGGAGCAAATTGCTGCTTGCGAGGACTCCTCTGACAGCCCCCAGAGGAGGCTCCTCGCAAGCATACGTGCAAAGGAGGCACATTGACTCCCTGAGTCTCTCACTGAAGACACGGACTTGGAGGAAGGGAAGGCTCCCCACGGTCACCCCGAGGATGTCTCCTTGGAGACATCATGGAAATGTCCGTATTAGGGGTGGTCTGCCCCAAGTCTTCCTCGGACGAGTCCGTGTTCTTGGAAGCATTCAAACGGGCCCGTCTACCTCTTGGGTGTCCCCTGCCGACCCCTGGTGGACCTTATTACCACCAGGGCGTGGAAGGAACCGGACACCGTGGAGCCAATTCCCAAAAGACCTGATAGAATCCTTAGCCCGCCTTCTGACAGGACCCATTGGAGTAAGGGGCCTCCTGTAGATGCCATGTTGATGGCGGCCACAAAGAGGAACTGGCTCAGGAGAGTCCTCAGTCCACCCACCGAGCAAGGAGTCTCGGATGATGGACCGCTTGGGAAGCGGATGTTCAGTTCAGCGACCTTCTCGGTAAGGGCGCTGAACTATTTGGCACATGTTATTCGGATGCAGCGAGACCTTATTAAGAGTACGCTGCATCCCCCTGAGTCCATTTCGGAGGAGGACAGAGCTCTGCACTCCACCAAAATGGCCACTCTTAGGTCAGTCACAATACTTCTATGCGGCTACTCTCCCATGCTACGGGCGCCGCTGGAGCTCGGGACAGGACTGGTCACTAGACGCCAGGCCTGGCTCCGCCACTGCTTTTCTGAGCCCTTCAAGGCGCCGCTTGCGACGCCCCTTTGATGGTTCTGCTCTGTTTGGCAAGACCGTTCATGACGTTGACCCAGAGCGAGAAGGACGGAAGACGCTGTCTGCCGTCGGAATCCGCTTCTCTGCACCCCAGAGGCCCTATTCTAGGAACCAAAAGGGTCAGAAGAAGATGTGGTTCAGGAAGTCGCAGCAGTCCCAGCCTGCTCCGGACAACCAGTCCTTCCGTGGCAGAGGAGGACAGGGAGGACGCCGCCCTAGAGGCAGAGGGGCTCCCAGAAACTTCAGGTCCAGGGAACCTTTCTCTGAACGGCCCGCGCAGCAACCCTGAGGTTGCCCGACTGCTCTACTCTGGTGGCAGTCGGGGGACGTTTTTCGGGGCACCTAGCGGCATGGGAGTCCATAACATCGGACCGCTGGGTTCTCCAAATCATATCCAGGGGATATCGCATTCCTTTCCTTCACCTTCCAAAGTTGAAGTCCCTCCCAGACGTACCACCCGGTCAAAGGGAGGCCGCTTTGGCAGAAATTGGCCATCTGCTAGAGAAAAGAGCCATCCAGCCCGTTCCCCAGACCAGATCGGATCAGGGTTCTACTCCAGGTTCTTTTTAGTGCCAAAAAAGACGGGGGAACTAAGACCAATCCTAGACCTCTCTCTCTTGAACCTGGCAGTCCCCAAAGAAAAATTCCGAATGGTCACTCTACAATCTATTCTCCCCCTTCTGGGAGAAGGCCACTGGATGTGCTCGATAGATCTCAAGGACGTGCTACCACATCCTAATGGACAGACGCTCCAGGAGGTTTCTCCGCTTCGGCTGGGAGCCAGTCACTACCAGTTCGGGTCCTTCCCTTTGGTCTCACCACAGCCCCAGGGTGTTTACCAAAGTACTAGCAGTGGTAGCGGCCCACCTGAGGCTTCAGGGGGTGCAGGTCTTTCCCTACCTGGACGACTGGCTCCTTACCGCCCCAACAAGGCATCTACTTCTCTCGGCGAGAGACTCCTTTCTCCATCTTGCTCCATTTCTGGGCATCACAATAAATACAAACAAGTCCAACCTGGCACCCACTCAGCTCTTAGATTTCATAGGGGCCAGACTAGACACAAGGAGTTTATGAGCCTTCCTCACTGCGGACAGAGTTCTAAATCTGCAGCTCCAGGTGCGGGCCATTCTCCATTCATGTTCTGTTCCAGCGGAGTTGGTCCTGAGGGCTCTAGGGTCCATGGCTTCGGCCGATAGCACTTCTTCCTCTTGCCAGGCTCAATATGCATTCTACAGTGGACGCCTTAGTACAGTGGTCATACCTTGCTCTCCCATGCATCATCCCATAGCGATCAGCAAGGCTTGCAAGCGGTCCCTCTTGTGGTGGCTCCACTCCCGGATCTCCACGAGGGTCGCCCATTTTGTGCTTCTCCCCTCTCGCCACGGTGACCACGGACGCCTCCCGCCTCGGGTGGGGGCACTTTGGGCCGGACAGTCCAAGGCACGTGGAGCGATTCAGAGACCTTACTGCATATCAATGTTCTAGAGATGAGAGCAGTGCTCTTAGCGTTGCTAGCACTTCAGGACTTTCTTCCCTTGGGAACAATTGCGATTCAATCGGACAATATGTCTGTTGTCTGGTACATCAACAAGCAAGGGGGAACAAGGTCTTACCCTCTTTGTCGAGAGGCCATGAGAGTTTGGGAATGGGCAACCTCCACCAATCGCTTTCTCATAGCAACGCACATTCCGGTCGGTCCAACATCCTAGCGGACAAGCTCAGTCGCACCATTCTGACCCCTTACGAGTGGTCTCTCAATTGTCAAGTAGCGGAACGCATATTCGCACGGTGGGGAACCACAACATGCGATCCTTTTGCTTCTCCCTCAAACACCAAGTGCGACAGTTTTTTCGCTCTAATACCTCCTCCCGGAGGTACCCCAAGAGACGCTCTGGTGCATGCTTGGCCACCCGGTCTTCTGTATGCCTATCCACCCTTGCCTCTGATGCTGCAAGTTCTTCAGAAAGCCTCTCGGGTGGGTTGCAGAATGATTCTCATTGCTCCATTCTGGCCTCGACAGATCTGGTTCCCCTTCCTAAGGTCTCACTCGGTGAATCCTCCTTGGATTCTAGATCCCATTCTGGATCTGATATCCCATCCTTCCTGCATTCCTCCTCCGAACCTGGACAACCTGAAGCTGACCGCTTGGCTGCTCCAGTTCCACTCTTGATGAGGACTCCCGGTATTTCTTCTCCGGTAAAGGCTATTTTAGTGGCGGCTCATAAAACATCCACTTGAAAGGTTTATCATAGCAAATGGAAACGTTTCTCTGTGGGCGGAGCGGCAAGGCCTAGATCCCTTCACGGTTCCTCTCCTGTAGTGCTTGATTTTCTAACCTCTCTTTAATGATGGTGCCAGCAGTTCCACAGTCAAAGTTCAACTGGCGGCTATTTCTCACTATCACATTGGTCAAGAGTCTAATCCTCTTATGTCAGCCAAATTGTGCAAAACTTTTCTTAAGGGTACTTTCCTTCTCAGGCCCCCTATAAAGCAAGCAGTTCCTCCTTGGGACCTTTCTTTGGTCCTACAGGCCTTGACCGCTCCCACTTCGAGCGGCTACAGTGGATCTCAAATTCTTGTCTTACAAGACAGCCTTTTTGGTAGCCATTACATCAGCCAAGAGAGTTTCTGAACTTCAAGCTTTATCAGCTAAACCTCCTTACTTGGTTTTTATCCGACCGTGTCTCCCTCAGGACCAACCCGTCCTTCCTTCCTAAAATCGCTTCTGAAGCAAACATCAATCAATCCATTAACCTCCCTGTTTTCTTCCCTAAGTATGAAAACAAAGGTGAATATAGGCTACACTCACTAGACGTTCACAGGCAACTAAGATTTTATCTCAACAGGACAGCTGGTCATAGGCAATCCGACCAGCTGTTTATTTCCTTTGCAAAATTCAATTTGGGCAAGCCAATTTCTAAAGTTTCTCTGTCCCGCTGGATTTCACAGTGCATTTTATTGGCTTATCAAGCGTCAGGAAGGCCCGCACCGGAGGGTGTTCATGCCCATTCAACCCGGTCAGTATCTACCTCGGCAGCCTTCAAGGCTAGGATTCCTCTAGATGATATTTGTGCAGCAGCCACGTGGGCTTCATCTCATACATTTATTTCTCACTATAAGTTGGATCTTGCATCTAGGGTAGAGCATCCTTTGGCTCCGGGGTGCTCCGGAATATCCTTCCATGATGGCCGCCCAAGATTCAGGTAGCTGGGGACTCTGTCCCACAGGTTGCAGACAAATGAATATCCTACTTCAGATTTAGAAGTTATGTACTCACCATAACGTTCCATCTGAGTAGGTGTATTCATTTGTCTGCTAACATCCCGCCCTCCTATCCCCTGGCCTTTCAGTTTCCTGCATATTACTTGTTACCCTTTTGAGGGTATTGTTGCTTTGGCAAACTCGATCTGAGGTCATGAGGGTAGAGCAGGGCATTATGGGTGAGGGGAGGAGCTGAGAGCTTGGATCCATAGCTGGAAAACTATGCCGGTTCGGATCCGATATCGGATCCATAACCCACAGGTTGCAGACAAATGAATACACCTACTCAGATGGAACGTTATGGTGAGTACATAACTTCTAATTTCACATTGATTAAAGCTATTCAGGGCATAACTACAGTTATTCAAAGTATCTCAAAGTATGCAAAAGTGCTACAGTGTGTGCTTATTACTGTGCATTTATTCCTAAGAGTTTATTTGTGTGCAAAGTACGGCTATTTCGTAAAGTGCAGTCAAAATACAGCCATTTTGAAAAATTTCTTGTGCTGGAAGTATCTATTTGCATATTGCTGCCATTACAGAGTGTCTCTTGCACTGTAAAGAGTTATTTAGCAAATTACAACCATTTTAGGAAAGTTTCAGTGTTTTGTATACAGTTTATTCGCAAAGTGCAGTTACTTCGAAAATTTTTTTCATTCTGAGCTTCTTCTGCCCAGTTTATTCGCACAGTGCAATTATTTCAAAATGTTTCTTACACTGATAAGAGGTGATTTTATACAGTACAGTGATTTCAAGAGTATTCTTGTGCCTTGGGGACTTATTTTGCAAATTTCAGTTATTCAGAGGCTTTTTGTACTTTTTGAGCATAGTTACAATTACTGGCATACATTTCTGGCATATGTATATGCGTGTGTGTTCGTGCATAATTGCAAAAGCCTTCACTGGATGTGTTAATATGGCAGAAGCATTTCGCAGACCAGGTCCACTTGTGTTTGATCAGAATATTGCAGAGAACCTGAGAATATTTGAGCAAGAGTACGATATTTTTATACAAGCAGCTTAGTCTGACAAAGATGCACGCACCAGGGCATTCATTTTTCTAAACTTAGTGAAAGGGAGTGTTTGTTTGTGCATGCATCAGCAGTATATGAAGGAGAAGGGGAAAACCATCATATTGTTGTACAGGCTGAATCAAGGGGAGCCCCCAAGTGTTTGAAAAGCGAATTTAGGGCACCCCCCCAGACAAATGTTACATTAGACAGGTATTTGTTTTACACAAGAGATTAAAAGCAAGGAGAAACTTTTGCAGCTTATATTGCTGACCTGAGAAACAAGGCTAAAATGTGCAGGTTTGGTGACTTAAAGATGAGTTAATAAAGGACAGGCGTGTGTGTGTGGTATTAATAGTGCTGCAGTGAGAAAGGTTTTGCTTCATGACAGTGATTTACCATTGAACAAAGCTATTGAGATTTGTCAAATCCATTAAGTTACAGAAAGGGACACAAGTATGCTTGCAAGTGATAAGAGCATGGTTTCAGTAGGCTCCAGAGCAAATATAGACTGCATGCAATACGTGGCCAACAGAAGCAGGCCCAAGCCATGGCAGTTGTAACCCCTGCAGGTGTGGCAGGTAAAATCCATAGTTTTCCAGCAAGTTCCAAGACTAGTTTAGTGAGAAGAACGTGCTCAGTGCAGTACAAGGGTGAGTCAGCAAAACCCAAATCAAGCTTTATTGTTAACTGTCACAATTGTGGTGCCAATCATGAGTCTAAAACAGAAAAGTGCTTAGCATTTGGTCAGCAATGCCACAAGTGTAAAAAATGGAACCATTTGCAAAAGTTTTGCAAATCAAGTAAACCCCATACAGTTATAAGGAAGGGTCACGTATGAAAGCAAGTTGATCATATCAATATTTGCAACCTTACTTTCTATGTAGTTGGTGTATCAGTAATTGGTGCAAAGGTTGATGCAGTAGATTTGTCGCAAAGAACAAAGAGTTTTGTACTGTGTAGATCAATGGTAAATTCACCAAGCTAAAATATACACTGGTTCAAAGTGTAATGTTATGTCAGCAGAGACATTTGTTAAGGTGAGAGCTGGTGAGGAACTTAATGTGGCCAGTTGTGCAAATCTTATTGCTTATGGAGGTGAAGAAATTCAGTAGTGCTTTTGTGTTGTTTGGCTAGGAACTGCTATAGCTTACTTTTCTATGTAGTCCAAAGACCTGTGCAGTCCTTGTTGAGTCTCAAAGACAGTTTGAGAATTAATCTGCTTTCCTTTACCAAAGAAGTTCATCATATAAGCACGTCTCAGTTCCAATTTTACTGAAGCTATTTTCTCAGAGTATACTGATGTTTTCGATGACAAGTTAGCCAAACTTCCAGTTGTGTATTCTATGAAGTTAGACCCAGAGGTTAGTCCAGTGGTCAGACCATCAAGCAAAGTTCCGGTAGCTATGCAGGATAAAGTCAAAGCTCAGATGGATAAAATGGTGCGGCAAGGTGTAATTTGCCCAGTTACATAACCAAATGAATGGTTGTCATCCATGGCAGCAGCCCACAAAAAAGGCTCAGACAAAATCAGAATATGCATTGACCCAAGAGATTTGAACAAAGCATTAAAGAGACCGCATCATCCTATGCATACAGTTGAGGAAGTCGCAGCCCTAATACCAAATGCCACTGCTTTTTCTGTCTTGGATGCAAAAAGTTCATTTTGGCAAGTGATGCTTGATCAGAAATGTTCACTACTGACTACTTTCAGTACCCCATTTGGAAAATATAGATGCCTTAGGATGGCATTTGGAATAAATTCTGTAAGTGAGGTCTTTCAGTTACAATGGAGCAAATTTCTTCGGGTTATCCTTGAGCCATAATAGTAGATGATTTATTGGCTGGAGGCCATGGTGAAGCAGAGCATGACAGAAACCTTAAGAAAGTTCTAGATAGAGCACGTGAAGTGAACGTGAAGCTCAATCCTTTGAAGTGCAAATTCAGACTACCAGAAGTTACATATGTAGGTCATTTATTTACCAGCACTGGCTTGTGAACAGACTTGTCCAAGCAAGTAGCCATTCTAGAGCTGCCACCAGCAGATAATGTTGAAGCTCTGACGTGTTTTCTTGGCATGGTCAACTACTTAGTCAAGTTTATACCAGACTTCAGTGAGTTGACAGGGCCTTTGAGAGATTTAACACACAAAAATGTTACAAGGCCTTGGTTGGAACAGCACCAGAAGACCTTAAGCAGAAAATTTCCACCCCACCTACATTAAGATACTATGATGTCAATAAACTAGTAACACTTTCCTGTGATGCTTCAAAATTTGGTCTTGGCGCAGTTATTCTTCAAGAAGGCAGACCAGTAGCCTATGCATCTAGAACTCTTACCCAAACTGAAATGCAATATGCTCAAATTGAAAAAGAACTTTTGGCAATAGTATTTGCCTGTTCAGAGTTCTATGATTATATTTATGGTCGAGTTATTCAGATTGAAATTGATCACCAACCTCTAGTGACTATTTTAAAGAAGCCTATGCATTCAGCTTCAGCGAGATTACAAAGAATGATGCTCAAATTGCAAAAGTACAACTTCAGAATGGTCTATGCAAAGAATTTTGGCTTTGATGTCATGGAAGTGTGTAATTTTTCTACCATGAGACTTGAGCTGAGAAATCATACAAAGACTGATCCAGTTTTGCAAAAGCTCAACCACAACATTAATGTAGGATGGCTGTCAAAGCAATCTAGTGTACCACCTGAAATGCAAACTTATTTTCCTTATAAAGTTGAGATGTTGATAGAAGATGGCATTATTTTCAAAGGTCCTAGAATTGTCGTTCCAGCTTCCTTACAAAGTGAATACATCCATATTTTGCATCGTGGTCACCCAGGTTCCGAATCTACCAAAAGAAGGGCGGGAGGACTAGTATTTTGGCCTTCTCTAGCAAAAGTTATTGATAAAAGTACTTTCTTCTTCTTCAGTATGCAATAGTACTAAACCACATTTGAAAAAAGAACCACTTCAGCTAAGTCAAGTTCCTGAACTACCTTGGTCAACAGTAGCAAATTATATATTTGAGTTGAACAATCAGCATTACTTATTGTTGGTAGACTCTTATTCGAACTGGTTTGAGATCGATTTAGTACCTAATCTAATGTCTACTGCTGTTATCACCAAGTTGAAACTTCATTTCTCAGTCCGTGGTAGTCCATAGAAAGTTATTTCTGGCAATGGTACCCAATTTACCAGTCAGTTGTTTCAGAAACTTGCAAAAGAATGGGATTTCCTACACATTACTAGTAGTCCAGAGTACCCACAGTCAAATGGACTAGCTGAACATGCAGTACAGAGTGCAAAGCAATTATCAAGAGAACTGAAAGCATGATAATACCAATGTCTTTTTGAATTTACTCAATCTCAGAAATATACCCCGTGACGATATACTTGGCTCGCCTGCTCAGAGACTTCTATCTAGGTAAACCAGAAAAACATTGCTTATCAGTTCCAGTTTGTTGAGGCCTAAAGCTAAGAACAGTAGAGCAATCAGAGCCCAGCTATTAAAAAAGCATTCTTTCCAGAGGTCCAGCTATGATAAATTGAACAGATTTCTTCATCCATTGAAAGAAGGAGAGACAGTGAGGATACAAATGGGGAAAGGTTTTGACCGGATTGGTCAAGTACCAGTATATGTGCCGAGTCAAGATCTTACTTTGCAGAATCTGAGGGTATGGAGTACAGGAGAAATCGCAAACATCTTCTTCCTGTATCAGAATCAATATTGCAGCATTGTTCCTGTGACGCAGACTCTAGATCTCAGAGCAATCCTGAAAATGTTAATCTTAACTTCTACTTCCATTACTGATGATGTTTCTGATGTCCCCAATGGTGAACATTCAGCAGAGACAGTCCCAGTTGTTAGACCTAGTTCTAATTTCTATGTCACGTGATTTTATCATATTTCCAGACCTAATGTGAAATACACAGCAACCTGGTCATAATTGTTTATATGTATTTAGTTCTGTATAATTGCATGTCAAAGAATTATTTTGTATCAATTGCATGTCAGTTAATGTTGTCAGTAATGCATGACCCATTTCTCAAAGAGGGAGAATGTAGAATAGTGTGTGTGTTGTAAATTTAAGAAGCATTTCAAGGATGGCATGTGCATACAAATAACAAGCACGTGCTAGCTTCAGTGCCATTTTGAGAGTACAGACAGAGAGTGAGCATGTATGAGTGTGATAGCTAGTTTGTTTATAAGTTTATCTGAGTTAAAATTATTAAGCCTCAATCCTGATGTGTTTGTAATAATAAAACTGCTTGAACAGAACCCACGAATGTTTGTCTGATTTATCCTGACCAGACGAGTGACACCCACCTATTATACATGACAGTTGTTATGAATGTGTATTTTGTATGATACATTGCAGTTGTTTTGAATTTATATTTCCAACTTTTAGCGTGCATGTACACACTAATGTTTTGCAGGCTGAACTCTTATGCAGTTGCATCTTATGTCTATTTCAACCTGTGTCACATTTTTCAGAACGTTTTTACTTCAGTGAAACCATTTAAACCCTTTGATGAACAGCATTCCTAACGAAATCTTTCTTATTGTCACTGTGCAGTCCATTCTTCTGTGACTGTAAGAAGGAAGCCAGATGTGATCTTGGACCTCCAGAAAGCACACCTTTACAAACAAAAAGAAATTCATGGTGTCCGGAAGGTATCTTTTCTTCCAGGTAGGAGACATTTTTTTTTTCATTTCAGGACCTTTGGACATTTGGTCTCACTACATTTCCTGTGGAGGTCACCGAGTGCATGTCTGTAGTTACTGCAAACCAGAGAATATAAGGGGTCAGTGTATTCCCCTACTAGGAAAAATGGTTCCTACATGATGCCTTACTGAACAACTTGATCTCTGCTCAGAAATCTGTGGTAGTCTAAAATCAGTGATTTTTTTTAGCTTTTTTCTCCTCACAACTGACTGTCAGCTTATTCCCATGACCTGTCTTCCTCCACCGGGCCTAGCAGGAACTCCCAGTCTCCCCAGACTTAATTAGATCCATGTTTGGGACTGCTGAGGAGATCAAAGTTCACAATGCAGCATCTTATTGCTGCAGAGGAGTACTTTTCACCTACTTAATTTCTCCTTGCACATGCCTGTTACATCTGGAGGATGGTTGTGCAAGGGGGGTGAGCTGGTGCCTCATCTAACCTCTGTGTGGCTCATGCAAGATTCCCCACCAATCGCTGTTTAGGACAAAGCCCTCACTGCATGTCCATAGCCTCTGATAGGGATCAAATGCAGAATTGTCCAAGCATGCACACCCCACCCAGAATAGGTCCCAGTTTCAGTGATTAGGAGTAAATAGGGAGTAACAGTTAACATTATGAAGTATCAGGTGGAACTGTCTTAACTGCTCACATTTATAAGCTACAGTCTAGATACCAATATGTGCACCATTCATTTGTCTTTAGAAAGATTTCAGCCTCCACAGTATGTGGCTTCAAAGCTCATTTAGTGATAGTCTTCCAGCGCCCATCTTTGCCTCAGGGCTTTGGACTTGATGGCAGCAGGAATCACTACAATATCCATCACCAGGGTCTGTATTACATGATCAAAACCTTAAATTATCGAACACATAAAGGTCGATCACGAAATATCAAACCCTTAAAATCGAAAATGGCCATTTGCATGTAAGGAAACAATACTGTTGGCCAAATAGAAACTAACTAAATATTCCAACTCTGAGATCGCTGTATAGCAGAGAATGAACAAAATCCACATAACAGCTAGACTCATTTCCCTGTGTGGAAACGTCTGTTCACAATTTTCAGACTTCGGTATTTAGTGATCAACCTTTAGGTGTTCGATAACCTAAGGTTTTGATCACGTAATAGGGAACTTCCATCACCAGGTACCACATGAGAATGTTAAAGTGGACACTACATGTGCAGTAATGTCAAGATATCAGACCTTGTGTCACAAGTTAAAATTTCTAGTGTCTGCAAGTATCCTCCACAGTGGTGGATGCATCAGCCTATTTGGCAAAAGTCAATTCTTTCCAACTCCTGGCATCACTGGTGGCAGTAACCACTGATGTGTTTACCCAGGGAGGAGCATAGACACAGAGGTCTGCATTTGTGCCAGTATTCTGGAGATAATGGCAGTGCTTCTTAACCTGCAGACATTTCAGGACTGCATGCTCCAGGATGTGATAGTCATTCTTTCCAGTTATAAGGCAGTCAAATGTTATATCAGCAAACAAGAGGAATACACACCAGTCCCTAGTGTTGAAAAGTAATGAGGGTGTGGGAATGAGCAATGTCATCCAATCATTTTCTGGCAGTCAACTATATTCCTGAGGGAACCAAATGACTTATGGACAAGCTTAGCTATTGTCTTCTGATGCTCGAGTGGTTCATAAATCATTTGGTAGCACAAACAATCTTTCATCACCGGGGCACACCCTGCTGCATCCTTTTCACCTCCTCAACCAGCAAAAGGTACAATAGTTTCTATTTTCTCCACTAGAAGAGTGTCCAGGAATACTGCCATCCACAAATTATCCCTGGACTCCTCTACGTTCAACCCCATTTACTCTGATAGTGAGATCTGTACAGAAAGCAAAGCAACACACATTCAAAGTCATTCTCATATCACCATTGAGGCCTCAGCAAGTATGGTTTCCCTGGTCATGCCTCAGCTGTTGGAGAAACATCTCCATCTATGTCCATTCAGAACTCTATTATTCCATCTCTTCAGTAAGCCCCACCCAGTCCTCTTTTTCCATTGATGGCCAGTAACCCCACCTTCCATTCTGGGTAGTCTGAATTATTATAGCTTCCTAGAACAGTAATAGTAGGAAGACTTACAAAAGAAAATTCTCCACATAGATTTAAAAAAGCCTTGACTCTTTCACAGCTAGAACACTTCTAGTGGTCAAGCGCATCTCAAAGCTCTGGCCTTTGACTTGGTTACTTTTCAGTCATAGTGCTTTTAGCAACCGTTTCAAACTTACATCAGGGAGCAAATTCATTAACTTAGTGCCTCTGAAGATCTGAAAGGCCTTTTTGAAGAGTACCTTTCTTTTGAGGCCACCCATTAAGGATCTCATTCCTCTGTAGGACCTTTACTTTGTGCTGGAGAAGTTGCCTCTCCCCAATTCTGAACAAGGATCAGCAGCAGAATTAAAGAGATTACCACTGTAACCATAACATCATCTAAAAGAATTTCTGAGTTGCATGTACTTCCAATTGAATCTCTTTATCTTTCATAAAGACAGAGTAGAATTGCACACTAATCCTTACTTATTGCCTAAGATAGCTATTGAGACTATTGTCAATCAGTCCATCCATCTATTAGTTTTTCACCAGCTACTCAATCAGAGATTACCTTCTTTCTATAAATATGCATAAACAATTTCAATTCAGTTTGAATAAATCTAATTTCTTATTCAAATGACAAATGCAGCTGAAAGGTATGCAAAATGATTTTGGCTAAATGGCTGAAAGACAGTATCAAACAATACTATTGTTATTGTTTGCCTTTGGTTAAATGAGTAGCCTTTTGGAGAAGGATTATGGAATGACTTTCAGGGTTTATTTTGTGTGACCTAATTAAACCCAGGGCAAAGACAGTTTAATGGATTAACACTATTAGTTGATGTTTACCTGAGTTTTTACACATTTCTTTCTTTCTTTTTTTTTTTGACATGCATGTTTCGGACTTTCTATTTTATAAAACACCTTTATTAAATTAGCACTTGTGACATAGGCAAACATATTTATATAACAGCAATCAAATTGTATTAAACCTGATCACATTTACAAACATTATACATCATATATATTGTTTTATACAATATAATAAATCCAACGTTACATAAATAGTTTGATTCCTGCCTTCTCTTAAACCTCACTCCTCCTCCAAATCATTTTTTTCTGCATGTATTGCTCCCACACCTTCCATTTTTATGTAATTTATTCCTACCCTTTTCTGAAGATTCCATGTCTTGTTTTTTTTTTTAAATCTCTGCTAGAGTATTAGGGCGGCCATGGTGGTGCAGTGGTTAGCGTTGCCACCTCGTAGCAAGAGGTCCTCTAGTTCGATCCTCGGCTGGGGTGCCTTCTGTGCGGAATCTGCATGTCCTCCCTGTGGTCGCACGGGTTTCCTCTGGGTGCTCCAGTTTCTTCCCACATCCCAAAGACATGCTGTAGTTGGATTGGACACTCTAAATTGGCCCTAGGCATAAGTGTGTGCATGTGTGTGCCTTCTGTGGAAGGTTGGGCACCGGGCTGGCAACTCGACACTGTAAAACTCCACTGCCAATCATGAGCGGACAGGTGATCCAATGCGGCAACCCCTAACTGGGAAAAGCAGAAAGAAGAAGAAGAATCTCTGTTACAATAGTCAGTACTTCAAGCATGGACTTTGATTTCCACTTTGTAGTAACTGCTTTTTGGCAATCATCAGAATTAAACTTAGTAAGACCTTACTATGTCTAGTCAAGTCAGATCGGTTATCCCAGTTCAAAAAAATATTCACTTAGTTAAGCTCATTTGCCCGCCCAGTATTCCTGCCAGAGTACTCTGTAGGCAATTTTTAAAGTCTGACAACTCATTACAGTCCCAAAACATTTGTTCCCAGTTACCTCTTTCTTCCCCATTACACCTCCAACATTTGCCATCTAACTGAGTAAAAATTATTTGGCGTCCGCTTAGGGTATAAAGTACCCATGCAAACAGTTCCAGGCAAAAATCTTAAATCTTTTAGACTTTGTTGCATATTTGGGAGCCATGCATACATTATTTCATTGTTTCTCTGTGAATTGCTTGTCTAACATCTCTTCCCAATCTTTGTCTGACCTCTTCTGACTGATTCCTGTAGTTATCATACAATATGTTGTATACCCTACTAATTACGTCTTTTTTTAATAGCAGCTTCTGTTCTACATTCAACTAAAAACTCTACCAGTGCTAGTTTTTCACTTATGATTCCATTATTCCTTTCTCTTTGCCTATTGTCTGATATGAATCCATGATAGGGAAGAAAATCTCTAGCCTGCAGTCCAAATATCGTTTAGGCCTCTTCCCGTTCTGTTTCCTTTCCTTCTCTAGTTGTTTGCTCCCAGCACCTTGGTTCCTTTGCCAGATTCCTCTAGTAAATTCCATTTCCCTCTTGCCTATTCTTAAACCCCCCTAATTACAATTGGCAGAATCTCCTTTCTCCAGTCCCATGCTGGCTTAGTTCTTAGTATACTTTCTGCTACTTTATGAATATAATATTTTGTATGACTGTTGTTATTCTCCTTAAGGATCTGCATCCAAAATCACACTCTTCCTTATTTCTTGAATTCGCCTCCTGCTTCATCATCATCCCTTTCCAGTTTAAACTGTAGCTTTCTGCTTGTGTTATATACAAGAGCCTTAACAAGAAAAAAGAAAGAAAGAAGGAAAAAGGGCATGTGTTTACTTTAGTATCCCTATTATACACAAAAATAACTGAACATTCTTTATTTTATATTGTACAGTATATGTCACGTTGTATAAAAATACTCTTCAGAACAAATAATATTTTACTTATAGTTCTTTCCTTTGTCTTCCCATCTCCTCTAATTTTCTTCAAAACATTAATTTGATGAAGTAGAGCATATGCTTTAGAGTCCCCCAAGTCCCCTACAAGTTTAACAGTGTCAAAAAAAGTCAATTTTTTCCAGGTTTTCTAATTCTATTTCACCAGTTTGACTGATGCTTTGTAATACCACATTTATTCATTAATTTCTGAGTTGCTGATTTTCCTCCTGTTGATCTCCATCTCTCAACTCCAGTTTCCAGTTCATTCCCAACATACTTCTGGTTCTTCTAGTTAACTCCTGGGCTGTCTTCTGTCTCTCAAGTATTTTCCTTTGTAACACTGGAAAAGGTTTCACTGGCATAGTCTTTCTATGAACTTTATTATCAGAAGAATAAGAAGCAGAATCCCTTCAGTTTTATAGTTGACTTTTTGTTGGACAAACTTTTGTATTTCCTAATTAGCATTTTCTGCATTAAAATATGACTTTGACACTCCAGTAAGAAAATATTCTCAGGATAGCTGGATACAGCAACTTGAATCTCACACATGCTTCTTGACATTTCCTGATTGCTGGAATAAATTTACTCCTCCTTTGCCTGGTGTACAGTCAGTAATCATTTTCCACAAACACTCTGCGGTCAACAATTTTTAGTACTTTGTTCTTCTGCCACTGTTTTGTCAGAATCAACTCTTTCTGCTGGTGGGATTGCATCTTTACTATTTGAAGTCTTGGCCACTTTCTCATATCCAGATTTGGAGCAAATGCACTATGTACCCTTTCAATTAACATCTCCTGCTGTGGAATACTGGTCCAGTTGCTTATTTGTGCTTTGATAAAATTAACAGTCCATTCCTTCTAGTTTCTCTGGTACAGCAGAAAATCTCAGGTTTTCCCTATGTGCTCCATCCTCTAATTCTACCATTCTTGAAGCATCTCTTCTTTGGTACTCTCACACTCAGTCAGCCTTTTCTTAATTTCGACCTCTGATTTTTGCAGTTATATCAGCTTGTCTGAATATCTATTTAAAGCTTCTTCCATTTTCTCCAGCATTGTTTGAGTTAATATACTCCTTTAGTGTTTCGATTATTTTAATCAGCTGTGAGCACATTTGACTTATTTTTCCTCTCATTTACTAGAAGTCATGTCTTGCACCAAAGCTGGAGCTTTAACTGCTCTTTTGCTGAACACCTGCAGGATTCTTCCCAGACAATGTTTTCTCTTCTCCTTTTGTGAATGATTTTTTTCAGGCTCTCTAAATTTCTACTTTCCTGGTATCCAGGCAGTGTATTTACTAGCCAGTAACTGAAATTTACCCAAAAGGTCAAATTTGCTGACTCTCTTTTCTTGAGTTTCTGTTGTCACACTTGGGGAGTTGAAAATAAGCTATTACTCAGTGTGCAGCCATCTTGGAAGTCCCCTAAAACTAGATTATTTTAACCTAGTTAGCTCAAGCCCAGATGCCACATACAAAGGTGCCTCACCCTAAATGGCCTTCACCATTTAGAATACCCACATGACCCTATCCTACCTCTGAATCCAGCTTACTCTTTAAGGTGGTTTTAATTGAAATGTGTTATCAATGCACTAAGGTATCAGTGCTAACAAATGATCTTGGCAACCACTGCCCTGTCATCACAGATCCTTCAAATCTCCTCAGAAGCTCCCCTCAACTTATAGCAGAAAAAACATTTTCTGAAATAAAACTGTAAAGCTAGTATATTACGTTATAGTCAACAAATGGGTCTCCTTTACTCATAGAAACACACTCAAACAATGCTTTATCTTACTTTATTTCTCAACTGTCAGCCATGTATGGCACACTTTCCCTTAAAAGCATGGACATATGAAAGGACAGTTCTGGCCAGCTTTAATCAAATAAGCCAAGAATATCATAAGACAAAAGGATCTAGCCAAAAAAAAAAAGAAAACATGAATCATATCTGTAGTCAACCTTTACCATACATTATTTGAACTACATAAAACATGACAAAAAAAAAAAAACAACTCGTACAAAGCTACTTATCTTAGGAACAGACAATTTGCTCTCACGGTAATTCCACAATTGTTCTGGAAAACCATCTGTTGGTCATCTGAATGTATTACTAATTGCTGAACATACTTAAAGTGATGCATATTATATTGCGGCAAGCACATCAACAATGCAGTGTTGAATGAAAACAAAGCTCACGGAACTTACATCAATTACAAATGTTATGATCAATGACAGAAACAAAAAAAAAATAGGCAACTACTTTGTAGACAGATACTGTCTGAATAGTGGCACTGTTAAGAAAAGGGGGTTTAGCAACCTGATAGCTAGGGCTAGGTTAAGGGAGGGGATTGTGTTAGTACACACAAGTAAGAGTAGGGGGTGGTGAATGACAAAAGATTTTAAGTTTTTTCTCAGAGTTGCATAAAACAATGATTTTAGAACTGAAATACCTTACTATAATATGAAACAGAAAAAACTCAAATTCTATAAAAGTGAAATTTTATTTTGGTAATAAAGTGAAGTTCATTTGCAGTGGTTGCAGATATGGTTTGTCATCATACCTCTCAGCCTCTAAGTGCAATGAATCTGGACAACTTAAAAATAATGATGAGACAAAAGTCCAAATCAGGGACGGATTTTAAATATTGCTCTTACAAACTTAGAAAGTTGACAGAATTACAAATGTTTCATTAACATGTACTTTACAAAGGATATGAAGTTTGAAACTCAACTGTCTGCCATTATTTAGTGACTTCAAGCCTCAATGATTTGCCAGAAAACCATAAATTTTATTCGGCACAGACGAAAAATATAAGGCAAAACTCTGGACATTCTGTAAAAATCTGGATAGTTGAGAGGCATTTTTGCCATACAAAATTACACATTTCCGTAAAAAATCCCATACCTCTCAACTGTCCCAGTTTTTCAGGAACATCCTAATTTTGGCTCAGATTTTTGCTTTGTCTGCCAGTGTTATAGTATAGAAGGATAAATCCCTAACTATGGCCCAGACAACCTTTGTTTAATTAACATCTGACCATTTTAGGCTCCAGCAGGGAGGGAGGGATGGCTGGGCCTCTCCCAGGGGGAAGGGTATTTACTGATGATACGCTGTGAGAGTGTTATGATGCAATGAGGGCAGGGAAAGGGTAGGACAGATACCAAAATCGTCCCCTTATGGAAATAGCCAGAACTCCGGGTCACGCTTAAACTCCATCAACCTAAACAAAGCAGACTTTAACAAACTAAACACCTCCTATATAAAGTACCTAAGTTTGCTACTGACTCACCCTTCAGGACACATCACTGCATAGCTATCAAGCAACTATCCTGGCTAGAATTATCCAACCTGCTCACTTATAACCAGCTTACAATAGCCCACCAAATTCTGTGTTATTCTGATAGACTTCCTGCTCTTCAAGGTCTACATAATATTTAATATCTACCCTAATAAATGCCTATTAAGATCCACCAATAAAGCACTGGCTGACATAGGCAAAAGCAATATTATACCATGACCTCCCCAAAACGTGCACGCTGATTGGCCAGCGTGCACATTGTAAATCGAGTTATACTAATGGAAAAAGGTCCGGTCGCCCGGACTTTTTTCCATTAGTATAACTCTACTTTTAAAACACTGTCTCGCTATGTTAAATGGGTTTAACATAGTGAGACAGCTTTAAAATAAGCAACGGAGATCTCCGTTGCTTATTTTAGCTGTCTCCATGCTAAACCCATTTAACATAGCGAGACAGGTTTTAAAATAAAGCAACGGAGAAAGCAAGATCTCCGTTGCTTTTCTGTTTCGCTATGTTAAATGGGTTTAACATGGCGAGACAGTTTAAAATAAGCAACAGACATCTCCGTTGCTTATTTTAAAGCTGTCTTGCTATGTTAAACCCATTTAACATAGCTACAGTAAAAAGCAACGGAGATCTTGCTTTCTCCGTTGCTTTTGCTCACAGCTCTGATGTACTGTGCAGGCGCAGTACATCAGAACTGCCGCAGATGCCAGACATCTGCGGAAGGGCAGTAAACAGGCATTATACTATGCCATTATTTAAGAAAAGTAATAGTTTCTTTTCTTAAATAATGTCATGGTATAATAGCAATAACCCACTTCTGGGTGTGGGTAATGCTGTATTTACCACGGTTGGCTTTGTTTGGTCCCTCGGGCTTCGCCCTCGGGACGAAACCACGCCAACCGTGGGTAAATCCAGCATTACCCACACCCAGGCGTGGGTTATTGCTATAATAGCTCTGGGGACTCCTTGTTTTCCATTTCTGTTGCAAAAGCATGGAATGCCATCCCTGTCGATATTAGGGCCACTGAAAACAAAAATAATTTCAAAAAACTCCTCTGGTCCTATTTAAATAGTTCTTTGTTATGCAATTGTTCTGACATTGGGTAGCTCGTTTAATTAGATCATATCATACATTAACTTTCTATGAAAGCTTGCAACAACTTTCTATACTCTTAACCAGTGTGTGTTTACTGTACTAGCCACTGATGAATGTAACCAAAATGAAAAAACAAAATGTCCTTTTTTAACTGTGTTGTTTTAAATATATATACTGTGCTCCTTATTACTTTTTTTTTTTTTTTCTTTTTCTTGCCCTTCCTTAACCTTATTATTATTGTACTGACTTTGTTACTGTACTTTATTATTTGTTGTTGTATTTGCTGTAGCTTTCTCCCCTGGCCTTCAGTGAAAATGTGGATCCAAAATCCATGGGACTTTTTCTGGTAAACAAATGTAAAATAAAAAATGAACGAATGTCTGCTCCAGACCTATAGAGAAAGTCCAGGGGAGTAGTAAGCTGACTGGTAGACCTGGCGATGGATGTGGGGGAGGTGGTAAGCATGATAAAGCATGATACCAGTGATACAAAAAAATGTGTTGCTTATGTAAAAAAAACTGGTAATTGGAGCTTTAATGTGGTGTATTGTACTTCATAAGTAGACTTCTTTTACTTCTTTTAATACATAAAATGTTTATATTATATATATATAACTGGAGATTAGAATAGAAGATTGGGCATCTAGCAAAAGGTAAAAGGGCAAGCAAAAGTAGTTAAAAAGGTATGAAGTATAGAGTGCAATTTCTTACCACCAGAATCGTGAATAAATCTAGAAATAATCAGGTGCATTTTTAAAAATAGTATTACCATTAGCTTGAGAGACTGGGAATAAGAGAACGCCAAATAATATGCATTTTGCGACGTAAAACAATTCTGATAACTCTACTTAGCGTCATTATTTATTAAGCATAATCCATTCCCTTTTCTAAAATCACTTTTTATAAGGATTAGGAGATACAGAACAACATTTTGATCCAAATCAGAGTTCACTAAAAGATATGCTTAACTCATTCAGGGTACTTAATTTGTATCAACCCGAATACTTAGCACTTTAGCTGATCACTGTTCTCGGCGTTTATATTTGCACTTCAAAGTTATATCGTCAGTTTCTAGCCAAGAATATTTCATTCATCTGGTCCTGCTGCCTTTGTACATAAGACACGGGTATAAAAAGACCCCAACAATAACGTAAGGGCAACACAAACACGTGCAACAGTGCTAAATATGCAGAAGTTCTGGAATTTACTGATAGGCTGAGGAAAGCAATGGGCGGAGATTGGAACGTTGTTGTGAAGGGATGTTATAACGCTACGTCACGGGGAAGTAGTTGGCTGTGGTAATTCTATCTCCTTTCCAGCTCACTTTCACAGCGCGTGCTTGTACTTCTCGTCTGTTTTGCTGCCGTTGTGTTTAGACAGGCGCTTTGCTGGATTGTCAGATTTCTGACACGTTGGGTGGTGTTGTTTTCAGGTGGATTATTCCCTTCATTGGATCTGAAACTGCACAGGACGCAACTGCATGTCAGCTATAAGGAGAAAAGGCACAAATGGCCGTTCTGAAACTCAGTGACCAGGTAGGAACAGAAAATAACAACGCAAAAAATACCGTGAGCAACAAAAATGCATACATAGACATTTGGATGTAAGAGGAAACGATTCCGATACATAAAAGGGAGGTTTCTTGCGCGAGCTGTTGCAGTGGATGCTTTTCGACAAGCATTGCCAAGGTTGTTGTGAGAAAAAATATACAGATGTTCTGGTTAATATTTTAGGCCAGAAAGAAATGCTGAACCGGGTAAAATTGTACTGCTGTAAAAAAAAAAACGCTCGTTGTCTGTGCTGGCAACATTTTACATTATATATAAATAAATAATAGTCCCTGTTTGCATTACCCCCCCCCCCCCACCACCAACATAGCTTTATAGAGTCTCAGTGCATAATTCTTCATTTTGAAGGGAGCACTGATAAAAATACCCCCCCCCCCCCCGTCCTATATCTTGCAACAGAGGTGGGTATTATTTATGCATTATTAGACAGAAGTCGAAGTTTTCTCATCTGGGTAGTGAGAACAAATTAAGTTTGGATAGGCATGCCTGTAAAGGAGGGGGGGGGGGCGTCATTTTCTACTGGCAGCCCGCAGTTACCGATTACGTACAATATCCATGATAAAATAACTGACAGTTGCGTCCAGCTGTTTGGGATGGTAGTCGTTGCTGAAGCTGTCAGATTGTACTGCCTTCACACTTCCTTTTAGTACTTCGCTAACCCACTGCTGCGTTGTTTAGATTCTGAACTTGGGGGTGTGTTCGTACTGTGAGCTTCAGGGCGGAAGTGTTTAAAGTCTTTACAAATACAATATGAATAACTTTTTAGTTATAATTCCTTAGGACATTTAACAATGAGCATGCAGAATTTCATGAATGAAATTTATTAGGCTTACTTTTTGAAGGGTGATATTTAAAACTCACCCGACCAGTGTTTGCAATTTCACTATGATGGACAAGTTTTGCAGCCCCTACCATTTATGTAATGCAGAAGTTGTCTTTATCATATGGGTGGAGGTTGTGGGTGTAGGGTGCTTATGTATGTATTTGTAAATGTTAATATATGTTTGTATATGCATATGTTCATATATATATTCATGTATATGTGTGTGTTTTGTAAGGCTGATGACTGCAGTTTTACATTTTTTAAATGAAAAAGGGTTAAGGAATAATTGCGCTATGAGCATAATTTAAGATCTTTACTGATACTTAAGTGATGAATGGAGTTTTGACCAGTTCATTGACTTTGCATAGCGTTTATGTTTCTTGTAGTTCAGTTTATGTTACTAGCTTATTTTTTCATGGTGTTGTTGTTTGTGATGCTTTATTTATAAATACCATCAGAAATTAAATTATTTGAAATAATTCCTGAAATGTTATATTAACAACATTTATTATTTTCAGTTAATAATTACAATAAATGAACTCTTAACATTGATAGGCAGGACTTGTGTGTTGGGCATATTAACTGGTAGACTTCAAGGCCTTAGTTATATGATATTGAGTCCTCCCCCCTTTTGTGGATTTGTCATAGTTTTGAAGATTAAATGACTAAACTGCATCTGCCACACTTGCACTTAGTATTATGTCCACCTTGGAATGGTTTATTGCAGTTATTTAGTGCTTTTAAATTGTTTATGTACCTTTTGTGTATAAAACGCATTCTCCTGTATTGCATTAAACCATATTTGCATCCTGCTGGGAAGCCTGTGCAAAATATACGAAGTGGTGCAAACCAATTTAGAGTGTGAATCAGTTGTAATTTGTATTTCAAATAATCTGTTGTGACATCTGTATTTCTTGTGTTACATGCAAGATTAACATTGAATATGGAAAAATAATTGCTTAGAAGTTGAAATATTTTGTAATTCGGGGTATGGTACATGTAGAATTATGGTTTACAGTCTTATAATGTAGAGATCTTAATCAGGGTTTTTGTTTTGGTTTCTGCCTCCTTTAGGCTTTTTTCCTGGCTTTGTATGGTTAGGTTGTCACTGTCATAGCTTTAAATTCCTTTCTGCCATTAGGATAGAAATTGGAGGGTGGCAGGGCAGGCTTCTATCATACATCAGGAGAGGTTTTGTGGTGTTAAGTACTTTTTCCCCTTTGCATCTCAGAAGGACGAGATGCACAAGCCAGTGCATTTCTTTGTGCCGGTCACAAGCCCAGATAAATGGAGAGGGTTGCGTAGGAAGGGCATCCAGTGTAAAATTTTGCCAAATCACACATGCGGACAAAAGTACAGATATACATACTGGATCGGTCGAGGCCTGGGTTAACAATGACTGCCACCAGTACTGTTGGCCAACAGGGTACTGGCGGAAATTGGGCTACTGTTGGCCGAAGGAGGAGAAGAGGGGGAAGGCATGCCCGAAGGCAGGTAAAGGCTAGGACTGTGATAGTGAGGGTTGGAACTTTGAATGTTGGCAGTATGACTGTTATAGGGAGAGAGCTAGCTGATAATGATGGACCGAATGAAGGTTGATATATTGTGTGTTTAAGAGATCAGATGGAAGGGGAGCAAGGCTAGGTGTATTGGAGGCGGGTTCAAATTGTTTTATCATGGTGTGGATGGGAGGAGAAATGGCGTAGGGGTTATCCTGAAGGAACAGTATGCTAAGAGTGTTTTGGAGGTGAAAAGAGTGTTGGATAGAGTGATGTTTATAAAGCTGGAAATTGATGGTGTAATGATGAATGTTGTTAGTTCATATGCTCCACAAGTTGGGTGTGCGATGGATGGGAGAGAAAAATTTTGGAGTGAGTTGGATGACGTGGTGATGACTGTACCCAAGGGTGAGAGACTGGTGATTGGAGCATATTTCAGTGGGCATATTGGTGAAGGGAACAGAGGGGATGAGGAAGTGATGGGTAGGTATGGTGTTAAGCAAAGGAATGCAGGAGGTCAGATGGTAGTGGATTTTGCGAAAAGGATAGACATGGCTGTGATGAATACGTATTTTAACAAGAGGGAAGAGCATAGGGTGACATATAAGAGTGGAGGAAGATGCACACAGGTGGATTATATCTTATGTAGAAGGGCCAGTCTGAAGGAGAATTGGTGACTGTAAAGTGGTGGCAGGGGAAAGTGTAGTTAGGCAGCATAGGATGGTGGTTTGTAGGATGACATTGGTGATCAAGAAGAGGAGGATGAGTGTGAGGGCAGCACCAAGGATCAAATGGTGGAAATTGAAAAAGGGTAATTGTGAGGTGGAGTTCAGGGAAGAGTTAAGACAGGCACTGGGTGGCAGTGAAGAGTTACCGAATCGCTGGGTAACTACAGCAGAGATAGTAAGAGAGATGGCTAGAAAGGTGCTTGGTGTGATACATGGAAAGAGGAAGGAGGACAAGGAGACCTGGTGGTGGAATGAAGAAGTACAGGAGAGTATGCAGAGAAAGAGGTTGGCGAAGAAGTTGGATAGTCAGAGAGAAGAAGAAAGTAGACGAGTATAAGGAGATGAGGTGCATGGCAAAGAGAGAGGTGGCGAAGGGTAAGGATAAGGCGTATGAAGAGTTGTATGAAAGGTTGGACACTAAGGAGGGAGAAAAGGACCTGTACCGATTGGCTAGACAGAGGGACCGAGCTAGTAAAGATGTACAGCAGGTAAGGGTGATAAAGGATAATGAGGGAAACGTACTCACAAGCGAGGAGAATGTGTTAATCAGATGGAAAGCATACTTTGAGAGGCTGATGAATGAAGAGAATGAGAGGGAGAGAAGGTTGGATGATGTGGGGATAGTGAATCATGAAGTGCAATGGATTAGCAAGGATGAAGTAAGGATAGCTATGAAGAGGATGAAGAATGGAAAGGCTGTTGGTCCAGATGATATACCTGTGGAAGCATGGAGGTGTTTAGGTGAAATGGCAGTGGAGTTTTTAACTGGATTGTTTAATGAAATCTTGGAAAGTGAGAGGATGCCTGAGGAATGGAGAAAGTGTTTTGGTACCTATCTTTAAGAATAAGAGTGATGTGCAGAGCTGTAGTAACTACAAGGGGATTAAATTGATCAGTCACAGCATGAAGTTATGGAAGCTAGGTTAAGAAGGGAGGTGATGATTAGTGATTAGCAGTGTGGTTTCATGCCAGGAAAGAGCACTACAGATGCAATGTTTGCTCTGAGAGGGTTGATGGAGAAGTACAGAGAAGGTCAGAAGGAGTTGCATTGTGTCTTTGTGGACTTAGAGAAAGCATATGACAGGGTGCCTAGAGGAGTTGTGGTATTGTATGAGGAAGTCGGGAGTGTCAGAGAAGTATGTAAGAGTGGTACAGGATATGTACGAGGGTAGTGTGACAGCGGTGAGGTCTGCAGTGGGAGTGACGGATGCGTTTAAGGTGGAGGTGGGATTACATCAAGGATCAGCTCTGAGCCCTTTCTTATTTGCAATGGTGATGGACAGGTTGACAGACAAGATCAGACAGGAGTCCCCGTGGACTATGATGTTTGCAGATGACATTGTGATCTGTAGTGAGAGTAGGGAACAGGTGGAGGAGACCCTGGAGAGGTGGAGTTATGCTCTAGAGAGAAGAGGAATGAAGGTCAGCAGGACTAAGACAGAATATATGTGTGTGAATGAGAGGGAGGATAGAGGAATGGTGATAATGCAGGGAGTAGAGGTGGCGAAGGTTGATGAGTTTAAATACTTGGGATCAGCAGTTCAGAGGAATGGTGAGTGTGGAAGAGAGGTGAAGAAGAGAGTACAGGCAGGGTGGAGTTGGTGGAGAAGAGTGTCAGGAGTGATTTTTGACAGATTAGTACCAGTAAGAGTGAAAGAGAAGGGTCTACAAGAGGGTAGTGAGACCAGTTATGTTATATGGGTTGGAGACAGTGGCACTTACAAAAAGGCAGGAGTCAGAGCTTGATGTGGCAGAGTTGAAGATGTTAAGATTTGCACTGGGTGTAACGAGGATTGACAGGATTAGGAATAAGTATATTAGAGGGTCAGCCCAGGTTGGAAGGTTTGGAGACAAAGCCAGAGAGGCAAGATTAAGTTGATTTGGACATGTGCTGAGAAGGGATGCAGTGTATATTGGGAAAAAGATGCTAAGGATGAAGCTGCCAGCTAACAGGAAAAGAGGAAGGCCTAAGATGAGGTTTATGGATGTGGTAAGAGAGGACATGCAGATGGTTGGTGTGACAGAGCATGATGCAGAGGACAGGAAGAAATGGAAATAGTTGATCCGCTGTGGCGACCTCTAACGGGAGCAGCAGGAAGAACATCTCCGAAGGACTCTGATAGGGTTAGCACTTTGTGAGCTTGCAGTGGTCCATTCCTCCTGCATGCTTAAGTTGATACCTGAGCTCATAGCCTAAGTCATCATTGAGAAGATTAGACAGGTCAACCACAGGTTTTAGGCGATTGTTGCCTTCCCTTTGTAAGTAGATTCTTCCCACATTTTCCAGTTGTGAATGTGACCCATCGATGTGTCCAGTCTGGTTATAAAGGTAGCAAGGAGATTGCTTTGTGTGGTGTGTAAGTTTGCTCCAAATTTGTCTGTTGGGTTAAGTATCTCTTTGTCCTGTAAATATTGTTAATATGGAGGTGAAGGTTAATCTTTAGAGTGGGTGTTTATCCTGCACTGGGAGGTGGTGCTTTTTGTTCGTTCTAACTCTTCTTGTATAATGCATGTTACTTAATTTTTACATACGCCTGCATTGCCCTCAGGAAAAGATTTCTAATCAAAGAAAACTTGCTGAATTACCAAATGAAATTGAATTCAGGACAGCTAGAGAGCACAAGGATGGTAAGGACCAGCATATTAACGGTGCAGTCCCTCCTCTGTATTCAGATTTGGTACTCCTCTATCTGTGCTGACTATAGTTTTGAGATTTTTTATGGCTATAGAATCTGCCACCTTCTTGGTATTCAGACTGGAGATTAAGTATGCAGTAAATAGAGTTTTATTTTATGTATATAACCAAGTGTACAAAAATGTGATTTGGATTTGCCAACTTTCAGTTTAGTCTGTGATGTTTTCAAAACTAGTTTTGCATCAGTGTCATTAGGTTCAGTTTGGTACCAGTGTCACAGTTGTTTAGTTCTGTACAGTAATGCACTTAAAGGTGATCACTGTTCTTTTAAATTAGATGTAATACTATAAATGATAGTGTGTTAGGGGGTGCAAATAGCCAGCCATGCGAGGAGTACAGACCCCTGGAAACTGCACTCAAGTCTTTTATAACTGAAAAGAGTCAAACCCATGGAAAAAAAGTGCTTCTTTGACATTTCATTAATATTCTGAAATTTAAAAAAAGATTATCATGTTCTCACCCATTCCTAATGTTCTTTCAGTGATCTACAACTCAGTTGCCCATAATTGCAACTAGTGTGCATTTAGCGCTCCATGCCTTCTCCCTTCCCCCACTGAGCTTTGAGATTCCATAATGCCCCAGTCATTACTGGAGATTCTGCTGTCAGTGATGACATGTAGGATCATTCTCCCTCTACTGTGATTACAGTTAATTTCTACCCATATTGAGCAGATCCAGTCAACCAGTTGGTGCATCCGAAATTTTAATGCGATAACTGTAGATTGGTTTGTAATTTTAAGTGGATTTTGGTATTCTATGGCATAGCTTGAGACATAAATATTTTATAATTGAAGTTTCTTTTATATATGCAAATTAAACTTAACTCATGCTAAACTGCATTATTCACTTTTTAATTGTTTAACAGGTTCCTCTAACTGAGTTCACACTAGTTGCATCTTAGCAGGAAAGCATAGTGGAAACTGTTAAACCCAGCTGGTAATAGTGGATAGAGTTACATATGGGTTGTGAATGTTGGCTTGCCAATGGACAAGTTTGGATAGTGACATGATACCAATGGATGGGGTTTGGTGGCAGACTCGGGCAGTTTGTTGTGGGGGTAAGGATTAAGTGGTCACTTTGACTTTCTTTCCTGAACGGATGGATGGGGATACAACGTGTCGTTCATCTGGTCAGGATAAAATAAACAAACATCCGTGGGTTCTGTTCAGGCAGCTTTATTACACACCAACACATCAGAAATGAGGCTTTGTAAATTAAACTTAAACTTATAAACTGACTACCACACTCGAACATGTTAACACCCTGGTTGTTCTCTCAAAATGGCACTGCTGCCTGCACATACTCTGTATTTATATGCAGGTGCTACATCTGGAAATGCTACTTAAAGGTACATACACATAGTGACATTTGGCATGAGGGTTGCAATTTCCTTGATTGTACACACAGGATGATGAGGTCTTTTTAATGCCTTGTTCAAGTGTCTTGGGTCGATACATAGTCTGATCTCGTCTGAATTTTTCTTATGAACAGTGACCATTGAAGATACACACTCAGTTGGTTCTGTGACTAGACAGATCACACCTTGCTGCACCGTTTTGTCTAACTGGACCTTGACTTTGTCATGCATAGCTATTTGAACTCTTCTTGCTGGTCTGACCTCTGGGTCTACTTTCATGGAGTACATAACTGGCAGTTTGACTAGCATGTCGTTGAACACATCAGCAAACTCTGAGAAAATAGTATCACTGAAGCTGGAACTGGGACATGTGCTTACATGATGGACTTCTTTGGTAAAAGAAAGTTTGAGAATGAAACTGCTATCTCCAAGCCCTAATAATGATTGCTCAAGTCTTCAGACTGTATAAAATTGCAAGGTGTAACTGTTCCCAGCCAAATAGCATGAAAACACTACTGAGCCTTCAGTTTGAATCTCTTCACCTCCATAAACAATAAACTTCGCACAATTGACCAAATTAAGTTGCTCACCAGCTCTCACTTTAGCAAATGTTTCTGCTGACATTACATTACACTTTGAACCAGTGTCTACTTTGAGCTCAGTGGGTTTACCATTGATCAGGGCAGTACAAAATACTTCATTCTTTGCCATCAAATCTACTGCATTAATCTTTTCACCGACCACTGATACACCATCTACATAGAAAGTAGGGTTGCAGCTGTCTGTATGATCAACTTGCTTTTTTGAGTGACCTTTCTTAATAACTAAATGAGGTTTGCTTGATTTACGAAACGTTTGAAAGTTATTCCATTTTTTTTAATTTGTGGCATTGCTTACCAAATGCTAAGCACTTCTTTCTTTTAGACTCGTGGTTGGCTCCACAATTACTAACAGTAAGACTTGACTTAGGTTTTGCTGATTCACCCTTGTACTGTACTGAGCATGCTCCTTTTACTAAGCTCGTCTTGGAACATCCTGGACAGCTCTGGTTTTTCCTTGCCACACCCACAGGGGTTGCTGCTGCCATGTGCTTAGGCCTGTTTCTACTTGCCACTTGTTGCATGCTGTCTGTTTGCTCTAGAGGCTGTTGAAACAATGCTTTTATTACTTGTAAGTATACTTGTATGCCTTTCTATGAGCTTAAGGATTTGACAAATCTCTTTGGCTTTGCTCAAGGTTAAATCACTGTCACAAAGCAAAATCTTTCTCACTGCAGCACTGTTAGCACCACACACAAGCCTGTCCTTTATTAACTCATCTTTCAAGTCACCAGATCTGCACATTTTACCTTTTGTTTCTCAAGTCAGTGATATAAGCTGCCAAAGTTTCACGTGGCTTTTGGTATCTTGTGTAAAATAAGTGCCTCTCTAATGTAACATTTGTCTGGGGGTTGCATGTTTCTCTAAAGTTATGTTTCAAGCACTCGGGGTTTTCCCTTGATTCAGCTGGTACCACAATGTGGTGATTTTCCCCTCTCCTGCATATACTGCTGGTGCATAAACAAATGAATGCTGTCTTTCAATAGCTTCTGACCCAGCTAAGTTAAGCAAAATGAATGCCCTTGTACATGCACTTTTTCAGAAAAAGCTACTTGTATGAAAATATCGTATTCCTGTTTAAATACTCTCCAGTTCTCTGCTGTATTATGATCAAACACAAGTGGACTTGGTCTGCAAAATGCCTCTGCCATATCAACACATGGTAGTGAAGGTGCTTGAAGTTATGTACAAACATACACCCGTGTAAATAAATATATATATATATGTGTACTTTGCAAAGTAAGTCTCCGTAACACAAGAATACTTTGAAATCGCTGTACTTTATGAAACCACTCATCAGTGTAAGAAATACTTCACAATGACTGTATTTTGCCGAGTAAACTGTACACAATGGAAAAAGCTCATAGTAGGAAATACTTTGAGATGAATGCACTTTACAAATAAACTATACACCCCTCACAAACCTTTCAAAATGGCTATACTTTGCAAACTAACGCTGTACAGTGTAAGAAACGCTCTGAAATGGAGGCTTTCTGCGAATAAATGCACACAGCACAAGAAACTTTTCAAAATGGTTGTACTGTGACTGCACTTTGCAATATAACTGTACTTTGCACACAGCAAACTCTTAGAAATAGTTGTGCCGTAATAAAGCACACACACTGCAAACACTCTGCACACTTTTGAGATGCTTCGAACAACTCTAGTTATGCTTTGAATGTCTTTGGTCAATACGAAATAGTAGTTTGTGCCCAGACATGGTCTTTTACTAAAAAACATGTGGTTGCCTTGCTCTTTAAGCTTATTTTGCCCTTTTATTGTACTCATTATGTCTTTTTAATCTCTCATCATGCTCAGTGTACTTTGTTGTGCCCGTTTTACTTTAAACATTATCATTATGTAAACCAAAGATAAGTCTGAGCCCCATATGAATAGTTTTGCAAGTTTTATTAAATACTCTGATTTTGAACATTTTGTTTAATTAATAATGTGATTTGTGCCTTTTGTTTGCTTAATAATATGTTTTATGCTACTCGTTTGATTAGTAATGCATTTTGTGCCTTATAAATGTGCCGTTTCATTTTCTTTGCCAAATCGTTTGTGCACTTTTCTTTACCTTTATCTTGTTTCTGGCCCTGTTTTGCTTGTGTGTGCTCTTTCACTCCACTTGCTTAGTCTGCCTTCACCTTCAACTCTACATCTCATGGCTTGTATGAGTAGCTCTTCTAATCCCAGTTCTGACACCATATCACTTGTCTGGTCTGGATAAAAGAGATGAACATTCGTGAGTTCTGTTCAAGCAGTTTTATTGCACACAAACACATCAGAAATGAGAATTTGTAACTTAAACTTAAATAAACTTATAAACAGACTACCACACTCATACATGTTAACACTCTGGCAGTTCTTTCAAAATGGCACTGATGCCTGCACGTCCTCTGTGTTTATATGCACATACTACATCTGGAAATGCTTCTTAAAGGTACATGCACACCTGTGATGTACACAGTGTATCTGCTAGCGAGTGTCACTGGAGACTGTGCACTATAGGTACAGAACCAACTGGAAGAGAGTGTAACCTGATGCTGCCATGTTGTGTGCTGCAAATATTAGAACATATGGTTGGGCACTGGCAGTCCGTACAAATTCTGGGCTCATTGGCCTTCTGGTGGTGCATGGATACCTATCCTACCTCACTGGTCATTGTCATTTGGAGCTAGGTCATCATGCAAGTAGCCCATAATGCCTAATTTTCCCAGAAGGAAGTATCTGCAGTGTATGTCTCTGATTGGTGATTCCTTGAGGAGGCATTCACAGAGTGATGAGGGCCTTACCAATCTTTCATGACCAAGGCCATGAGGTAAGCCCAGATGTGTGGTGAGTTGGATCTGTGATGGATTGCAGACCATATAAGATGAAATAAATAAAATAAAATTGGATTTTTACCCAAACCAAATGGTATCAACATTCCTCAAAGTCCATAGTATGCTTATTTTTGTCTTTCTGTGCCACTCCTTAATGTAACTTGCCTTTCCTTTCACCTCCACCTGACCATATCTTCTGCAAACAATAGCTGGCACTAATTTCTGTTTGGATGAGTACCCCTCATAAAGAATCCCATGGCAGTGCTACAGTGTTTATATGCTGTTTCAGTTTTGGAAATGGCTTTCTGCAGTGCCCTGGGTAGAATTATCTTACCAAACAGCAGTCTTTGAAGGACTAGTCTGCTTTTTCAGATCTTTATTTACTTACCCAAGAGTGTTGCCTTTGAAGTGTCAGAACCAGAGATCTGTACCCCTAGATCTTCTTCCTTTGCATCTAGTGGACCTCATAGGTCACCTTCAGTCCAGCTGAACTAAACCAAAGTCTGTAAGACGCATTTTTATGAAGCATATAATTTTGTATCAGTTGTAGTTGACTTGTTGGCCGGAGTGCCTTCTTTGCGATGTCTGCATGTGTTCACATGGGTTTTCTTTGTGTATTCAGATTTCCACCCACCTTCCAAAGATATGGTAAGCTAATAGGTGACTCTGAATTCTCTGTAAGTCTGCATTCCATGTGTGAATGTGATACGGAAGAAAGGCTTGACTATCTATGTCTGTTCCCTTCCTTACTTTGTAAATTCAGTGGACTGACTGCAGCTATTCACTGGCTAATTACGGGAATATGATGCAATTTGTGAGCTTGGATGGATAGGAGCAATTATTTGTATATTGAATTTAGCAGCACTTTCTAGCCCATGTTCTGAGTAATAAACACGTGATGAGATGTGAAATGCTTACAGCCATCTTGAACATAAGTGACGTAGGAGTGGTAAGGGTTTAAATTATTTGTGTTTGGCTTCAGTGAATGAACATTAAGGAAGAAACTGTAGATGAGCTGCTATGCATACTTTAAGAATGTTCATAATTTTTCAGGTATATCTTGACCTTTTCACCTCCAAGATACTTTGTACCATGTAAATACCTGCAGGTGTCTGTCAGACAAGGCAACGTATATGTCAACTCAGCAATTCTAGATTTTATTTCCTGTAGGAAAGCTTTTCTAGATGGCAAAATTACTGAAGCTACACTTAGGAAGACATAATGTTGTGTTGGCAAGCAAACTTGAGAGGACTGCATTTATTTCTGTCTTGTATGTATTACACAGAAAAGACTCGGATTTAAGCCTGTCACTTGATTACTCTTTTTAAACGTGCAGCATTTCTGTACTGCTGGTTACAGCTGCACCTTGCATTAAAATAGGCACAGCACAATTGTATTACGCAGGTTAATATTTAACTCGATGTCTCTGCTGTCTTAGCAGGAAATGAAACTCACTGAGAGAGAAGTGTGGTTTATCTTTTTGCTGTCTTTATTTAGGCAGAAGAGTAACTGTTCTTGCTCATGTAAAAAAAAAAAAAAAAAAAAAAAGGGCCCAGTATTGAGCAAGGAAAAAAAACTCAGAATTTGGTTCTGCTGCAGTAACTTTCCAGCTTTTATTTTTACTTCATATCTCCATTAGAATGGTTCTAACACACTTATGGAGGTCCATTTTGTAGGTCACATGCAGAAATGTAATGCCTTGCGTTTTTTTTTTTATCTCAACATCCACCATATTTGATAGAACATTGTCTTGATTGCTTCTTCTTGCAGGTCATGCAATTTCACAAAATCTTTTAATCACTAGACTAGTGTATGCAGATTATGTAAAGTTGTCAGTGAGTTGTTTTTATGGATTACACTGAAGATGTTTCACATTCTTGGCATTTTTGTGGGGATATTTTCAGTACGAGTAATCCAAGGAATTGGTGAATTTATTTTAAGTGGCAGTGGTAGCCATATACCTTGCCACTAAGAATCACCATATGAGGAGTTATTTAGACCAGAATGGCTGGAATTTTGTGTCCCTGGCTGCTAGTAGGTTCCCTAGATGGTCCCTAACAGGCAGTTTACAAAAAAGGAAATGCTGAGTAGAACTATTGCTTATTTCAATAGCATGCTTAATTATTCTATTTAAATCAGGATTACATTAGTTAAATTGGAATTTATGCCAAGCCAGAAGCCAGCAAACAGTGTTGAAGGAGCTGATGGGTTAATCAGTATACTAAATTTATAAGAAGCAGGCTAGTATACTAAACATTAATCAGTAGTTAAAAATCAAATTTATTCAGCAGTGTGGCATTGTTTGTTTCTTTCTTCTCGGGCATAGGTGTCCTCAAACTAGACATGTACTTACTTGTCTTGAGCCTGACAGAGACTTTGGTCTATCAGATGGGCCTGTACTATGTCTCTTAAAGACTCTTGCAAGGTGCAGTACTTCAACACTTCTTTGCTGCATTTATTGATTTGGTTGAATTTCAGTGTTTTCCAGCTTGCAATTGTTAAAGAAACACAATATGTTTGTTACTGTGCTGCTCTTAGATTGTTTTAACAGTATTCTCATATTCCATAACCTCCTCTGATAATGAAAAAGCTGTTCTGAGTTTGCCAAATTCCTCCTGAGTCTACCAAAGTATTCTCTTACGTTGTGCACTTTTTTTGTATTTTGTTGAACATTTCCCAGGGTTAGTGATTTTATTTTCCAAGGATTCTTGATACTGCAAGAATTCTGTAAAGCATTTGTTACTGCGCTTGAGCACAAAACCAGTTCATTTTACTTTAGGAGAGGTCTTTTGTACTCTGGTGAGACCAGAGCTGAATTCAACCCATCCAAGTGGGAAACTAGTGGTCTAAAGTTTATAGTGTTTTTATTATCTGATTGGCCTGAGGGATTAATATAAAAGTATTTCATCCTGCTGGTATAAAAGCCTCATATTTGCGTGATACGCAGACCAGTTCTCCATGCCTTGTATATAAGTGACACTGCCAGTCCTGCTGTCTGGAATTTTGTAAATAATTCTATGTCATTTGTGAATATTGATATGATTTATACAGAACTGTATGTTGTGTACTGAGCTTCAAGAATGTAACCACAGCATACCCTACTGGAACATAGAAGATTAAGTGCTTTACAATGTGCTATAAAAGTTAGCTTCACTGCAGCAAGAAGACAGGATGTCTAGAGCTAGAAGTTTTTTCTGTTGTTTTGGAGAGAAGTATTTACTATGTTTTAAAATGTAAAGTGTTGTATTGGTCTTTGACTTTCTGACAGTTGCACTTCTGGGAGATATGTACTTTTCACACAGAGATGTTAAAATTCTGTTAGTATCTGTTAGCCTGGGAACTGAAGGCAGGTGGCAGAGTGATGTCATCCAAACTGACCCAGCAGTAATGTTTGATAGTAATTTAAGAACTCTCTGAGAGAGAGTGTGTGCATTTTGTATCGCGTCTTGGACCTAACAAGAACATCTACTCATCATCATCTGCACTTGCCTTGCTAATAGTAAGTAACTAGGGAAAAGTAATTTCTTTTAGATATAGATAGGAATATGGTAAAGGTTAGTTTAGATGTGTTCTGCTTTTATTTGAGACTGTCCTGCAATGTTGTTTTAAAATATTCTGTGTGATTCTGAACTCCGAAGTAACTGTGATTATTGTCTTGTTCTTCTATTTATTATTAAATATTTAAACCTATCTTTGTAGCTGATATTTGTGAGACATTTAAACTCTTAATGTACTGGCATATGTATTTGGTGACACTGTACAGGCCACTCCTAAATCGCCTTGCTTTTGGTCGCACTTACCATTTGTATGTTAGTAACATCACACAGTAGGATTGGTCACCCTTTGGAAAGGGTTTTAAAGTAGCTGATAAGGGGTTCTGGTGGCAGTGATAACTACCTATTGGTCTGGGCAGAAGGGGGCATAGCTAGTAAACCTGTGCCAGCCTTTCCCAGGTGTGTGTTTGTATATAAATCAAATGTCAAAGTGTGTATGTGTGTGTGTGTGTGTCTCGGCTACGTGGGCAGGGACATGAAGCACTGGTTGGACAGAGAGAAAGTGTTGGGAGGACTTGGCTTGGAACCCTGGCTAAGGACTCAACTCTATAGCTGTGCCAGTGGGGAGTCTTACTGGGGATCTGGAGAAAGAAGGAGAAACCAGCCCCAGACTGACTGTGATCTCTGTGTGCCCTTAAGGGAAATTGTACTTTACTGTGTGTGTACTTGTCATCCTCCGAATGTGTACTTCCCTCACTGTTGCCAGTGGTGATGACTGAGGCTCCTTGATTACTGGGCTAGTGTAGGGGTGTCGCAATAAGTAAACATCTCCAGTTTGAAATTCTGTGTAAAAAAAAAAAAAAAAAAAAACTGTTCACAGTTGCTCGAAGAGCTGCCATTTTGTCCGAAGCTGTTCAGTGTTTGGCAACGTTTAACAGAGGTCTGAAAGCTTCTGCTGAAATCCAAAGCATCCACTGCTAAAGTCAAAAAACTAAGTACTTTTTGAGTTTTCTTAGCACTTTGCTGACTGTATTTCATCTTGCTGATTTTTTACTGTATTTTCCTGTACTTTAAAAAAGCAGTTCCTTTACTTTACTTTACTTTAAGTAGCTATTATATAGCATAGACTAGATTCAGGTCTGTGAACCTATAATGTATTGTTACACTTAAGCATTATTCCAGCTGTCTTACATTAGGAGGGGCCTGCCTGCACCCTTGTGTGGCAGAAGTGTGTAGTCTGAACCTCATCTGAGTCTGATTACTGGAGGAAAGCCCATTGTGTGCTTTCCCATTGGTAACTTGGGTTAAAAGTGTTTAATTTAACCTGGATTTAAACCTGCATTTGCATGTAGATGCTCAGTGGGGTTCAGTGGTGCCCTGTGTAGAGACACAAATGCTTTGAAAGACTGTTTTCTCCTAGACATGTTTATGAACCCTCCCATGCTTCCGTGATGCATTGAGGGAAACTCAGTTTCTCACTGCGAAGCACTACCATAGTTTTCACCCATAGCTTTCAATAAAATAAGCCCCTTTGTTTGTCCTAGAGCAAAGTGTGGTCAAACTAGTCCACTCCCCAGTAGTTACAATAAAAACCTTCCATAATGGATGTTCAGTTTCCAACCATTTTAGCCTCATTGATATGGGCATCCTGAGGCAGTGTAGTAATTGCCTAACGTACACTGAAAACCACTTACTCTAAAAACAAACAAATACAATATGCGAGATATGTAATTACACTATGAATTTGGAATCATTTCTCTCCGGTAACAACAAATCCGACATTAAACAGGTTGTCAGCGTGCACGCACACACACACACACACACACACACACACACACACACACATCCGATAAAAAATGTCCAAAGCTCCGTTTGCTGCTCAAAGTGGAAAGTATTCACAAATCTGAGTCTGTATTTTTCCAAAACAATGTACTGGGGTATTAAATTACATACAAAAAATCAAGTTAAGCGCTTTCATCTGTCTGTAAGTAGACATCATCAGAACACTTATCACCCCTCACACAAAACAAGGTCACAACATGGGTTCATAGGTTGGTACTAGGCTATCTGCCCTATGGCCTATACAAGCCTAGCCATAACAATTCCCTGGCTATTTCTTCCCACAATATTTACTTCCCTGGACCCCTGTCTAGCAGGGTGACTGACGTGATCCCTGGGGTGAATTTCCTATCTCCCATCCAATCATCAAGGCTCCTTTTTGAAGAGGGCTGAAGAGTCACTCTGCTTGACATGTATGGGCAGTCTATTCCAGAGTCTGGGGAGACTCTGAGTCAGGAACCTATCCCTCCAGCATGTTTTGTTCATTGTGATGACAAGGTTTAGATCCCTGGAGCATGTAGCTGTGAGGGATTGGGATTTCTTAAGTGTAGCATGTCCAACACCTCTTGACATGGCCTTGTATGTTAAGCAGAGATCGCCTCTGAGTAGACTATATGTGACAAGAGTATAGCTGGAGTTTTTTTAGACTCTCAGCATAGGGCATCTGCTTTAGGCCTGTGATTCTTTTAGTGAGGTATTTCTGCGGCCTTTCCAGTTATTGCAGATGTCTTGAGTCCCTTAGTGTTGGCCTATACTTCAGAGAAGTAGTTGCCAAACAAGAGCGGTCCCAGGGCTGAACCCTGAGGTACTCCATTTGTCACTTGTCTGGAGCTGGATTTTGAGTCTGCTACTTTTACAGTGTGGGTTCTGTCAGTAAGCCAGATGGCAACCCATCAAGTGACGTAGGGATTAATGCTTAGTAAGTTTATCTATGATTCCAGAGTGGGGGATGGCGTCGAAGGCCTTGGCAAGGTCCAGATAAGCTGTGTGGACCACCTTACCCTCGTCCACACCTCTGGAGACTGATACAAAGAAGTCAGTCTGGTTCAGGAGACAAAGTTGGCCCTTCAGGAACCCAAACTGGGTGGGGTCCAGTGTTTGAAGGTTGCCAGTGTCTTTGTTTATAAGTTCCATGGCCTTGCAGATCAGGCTCGTCAGACTGATGGGGCAGTAGTTCCCAGGATCCAAGGTGGATCCCCCTTGTGGAGTGGGATAACTGTAGCTGTGGCCCAGTCATGGGCACGAAGCCTGAGGTGAGGCTATGGTTAAACATGACACTTAGGTGAGGTGCCAGTTCATTTTGTAGTTAATGTAGTACACAGCCCGGGATGTGAAATGGTCCCATGGACGCTGTATTCTTAGCTTTAGTCCCATGGATGCTGTATTCTTAGCTTTGGAGAGTGCAATGTTTTACTTGTGTGGCCGTTATTACTGGAATTTGGCAATCTTTCGGTATTGAGATGTGCCCTTTAGGGGGTGAGGGGGGGGTGAATCTGGCAGTAAATCGATCTGCCAGGATATTGGCAATATCCTTGGGATCAGTATATTTAATGCCATTCTGTTGTAGCTCAGAGGAGATCTGAGCATTGCCATTTAGATTCTTGACATAGCTGTAGAATGCTTTGTTGGTTGTCTTTGGAATATTTGGCAATTTTATTTTTGTAACTAGCTTTGGAGGATTTTATGAGGGATCTCCGCTTCTTACTGAGGCTGGTAAGGGAGTTTTTTGCATCCTAGGATTTTCCTCTTTTCTGCAACAGTTTCTTCCGTTTTGTTGTAAAGTTTGTTTGTTTATGGCAGAGAACCACCAGATTGGCTTCCTTTTTTTTGGAGGACAGCGTTATTGTTGTTGTCTTTCAGCTTTTCCCGGTTAGGGGTCACCAGAGCGGAACTCCGGTCTGCTAATGATTGGCAGTAGATTTTCACGAATGCCGAGGTGCCAGCTCTACATTCAACCTTCAATGAAGGCATGCCCATTTACACATGTCTTTCAAATGCCCACCCAACCGCTGGGAGGACATGCAGACTCCACACAGAAGGCACTCCCCGCACTCCAGACGAGAATCGAACGGGAGAACCTCTTGCTGTGAGGCAACAACACTACCACTGCACCACCATGGAGGAGAGTGTATTGGTTCTATTTGGGATGGTACGATTCATGCACGATTGGATGTGCTTGTACAGTGCCTTAGTGTAGGATTCAGCAGTCGAACTTTCAGTTCCCATCTGCATGGGTGTCATGAAGTTTGTCACTTCTGACTTGAGTAGCATGACGTTGGCTTTGGAGAAGCTTTTTACGGAGGTTTCCTTACTGGGGGGGGGGGTGGGGGAGGGATGTGGATGTTAAGGGTGATTAGCTTATGGTCAGGCATGACCAATGAGGGGGTGACCATAGGTGTGGAGCATCAATTTCCCATGTTGGTAATGACCAGGTCTGGTATATTGGAGCCCCTGGTGGGACTATGGATTAGTTGATCCAGGGTATTGGAATTTATGAATTCCAAGAACCGTTGGGCAAAGGTGTTGGTACACAAGTAGTTTTCCCAGTTAATGGCAGGGTAGTTGAAATCACCCAGTATTAGGGTGTGTGGTTGTATCTTAATATTTTCCAGTATGTTTAGAAAGCTGTAGTGAGAATCTTGGGGCATGGTGGGAGATCTGTAGCAAGCTACAGTTTGGATTGCAGTCTTACTTAGTGTTAGCTTCACGTGGAGAATTTTAGACGCATTGTGTTGGGCAACTAGCCTGGTGGTGTGAATATGGTCACTCCTCCACCTTTAGTGTTTCAGTCCTGGTTTGTTTGCCGAAAAGTGTGTTAAGAGTTGTAGCCTGGTATTGCAGGGGTGCTCTCTGGAGCCTTGAACCAGGTGTCAGTTATTGCACAGATATCGATGTTCTCCATTTTTAGGAAGTACTCTTTAGAAGCCTACCAAAAGATCAGAGAACTCCTAAGCACAAACTACTTGCACACACTGCAAAACAAATAGAATCCACTACACATAACACACACCAGTGTCTTGGCAAGTAAGCCCATAAGGCAAAATACCTCAAAACCAACTGTCCTGGTCATAAGCAACTCCATAGTGAGAAGCACAGATGTCCCTCTCATCAGGCTTGACATGGAAAATATGATGGTCAGCTGTATGTCAGGTGCCAGGATCTGTCAAATCACGCATGCACTCAAGTCACTCAGTAACAGTTACCTTTGTGACTCTGTCATAGTGTATGTTGGGGTGAACGACTTGAGATGTGCCTCTCTGAACTATATGAAGAGGGACATGACTGAGCTATCAGATTGTGTGTCCTAGGCAGGTATGTCCCTAGCCCTAAGCAGCATTCTACCTTCACACAGGATGATGCCACAATATGGACAAAAATGATCAACTTCAACAATTGGATTGGCTTCTAGGGTTAACCCAGGGGGATCCAGTATCTTGTCAGCCTGGGAAGACATGGTTGATGGATCATGCTGCTTTGCCAGAGAAGGTTTTTACCTGTCTTCTCTAGTACCTTTTTTTAAGCAACGTCAAAACAACAAAATTTCTGATGTAAAAAAAGTCCACTCAAGACAAATTCAAGGTTATGCTGCTTAGTGCTAGGAGCCTAAACAGGAAACTGCACTCCCTGGAAGCACTCCTCACCTTGGAAGATGCTGTTGTCTGTGGTGTCCCTGAGACATGGTTCAAGGCCACAGACAGTACATGAGCCATGTAAGACTGCTAGGCCTTCCACACGTTCATACCCCAAAATGAGTGTGAAAGAACGAAATGTCGAGGTGTATCCATCTTCATTAAAGCCAAATACACTTCAAGACTGGCTAAACAGTATGACTCTCTTGAGCTACTCCAGGTCCAACTAACTATAGGTAAAGCACCCTACGACATCATTGCTAGCTGCAGGCCCCCCACCATGAACCAAGAGAAGTACACCGCCTACTTGGGACTTACTAGACTCACTGACTATACAGTGAAACACTTTGGTCATGGGTGATTTGAACTATCCTTCCATCGACCGGGTGAAATACCCGAGCACAGACATGCTCATCCTGAGGTTCCTGAACTCTGTCAGTACAGATGCCCTGGAATTGCTAGTCTGCACACCACAAGGGGCTCAAATGTCCTAGACTTGGTACTTGCCAACATGGGGGGGGGTCACTGCACTACACCCTGTTTGTTGTCCTCCCTGGTAAGGTCAGACCATAAATCCCTCATTTGAAGTAACGATCAGATCTGACACAGAAGCCAAAAATAAAAAAAATGAAAAAAAAATTCTAAAACAAAGTACAGCCTTCTAGGCAATGATGTAGAAAGTTTCACATCCCCTGCTAACACTGCCAACAATGATTTCTGTGCAGAGGAGTACATAAATTCCCTGTATAACCACCTAAACAACTGTATAACCTCGGCTGTACCTGACCAGATAAAAACCAGGTCCTCCCAAAAAAAAAAAAAACAGGCCAACCTGGTGGACCTCCAAGTATGAATCGGTTACATAACAAAAAGGAAGAGATTGATGTCTGAGAACAAGACGGAAGTTACTCAGCAGAAGAAGAATACCCTCCACAGCTTGAACAAGCAAATCAGAGAACATGTAACGTCTTCTAAAGCTAGTCATGAAGCTAAATTAACATCCCTAGCTAAGGATAATCATAAGGCATTCTTTAGCTATGTCTGAAATCCAAAAGGGAACTCCCAACTTTGTGCCGACCCTATAGTGGATGGTACCTGTCACACTGAACCCGAGGAAATTGCTAACCTGCTAGCTGACAGATTTGGTGCAAACTTCATCTCACCCCCCCCCCCCAGTCCCCACCAGCCATACCCCGAAGCATACCTGACACCAGTCCTCTACCTAGTATCTCCAAAGAGCGGGTCATATCCACGCTCTCCAAGGTCAAAAACACAGCCTCTATGGGACCAGATAACACCCCAGGCAGCTTACTAAATAATCTAAAACAAGACCTAGTAAAACTACTTTAACCTAAGCCTGAGCAGTGGCTTTGTTCCAGCAGAGTGGAGAACAGCATAATTAATCCCCTTGCACAAAGGGGGTTCATTAACATACCTTGGGAACTATAGACCCATAAGTCCAACCAGCCTCAACTGCAAGGCCATGGAAAGATTCATCATGGACCTTACCAACAAGGACATGGGTGACCTTCGTACTCTTGACCCTTACCAGTTTGGCTTCATTAGGGATAGGTCATGCTTACTGAACCCTGGATGAAGGCAAAGCAGTGTATACAGTCTTTTTTTTTACTTAACCAAGGCTTTTGACACAATCCCCCACTCTGGTATCATTGAGAAGCTCTCCCAGCTGGGGTTTGACCTAAATGTCACTAGATGGGTAGCCAACTGGCTCATCGACGGAAAGCATACTGTCAAAGTTGGGGATTCCACCTCTACCAGTAGATCATTTACCAGTGGAGCACCACAGGGATCTGTGCTGGGCCTTCTACTGTTTGAAATCTATTTCTCTGAAGTCCATGCGAAAATAGATGACCTGTGGCTTAGCAAGTTCGCTGCTGTCTGCAAACCAGGTGCAATCGTTGAGTCCCCAAACTATGTTAACATATTAGAAAAGGGGCTAACACAAACACATGACTGATGCCAATGCCACGGACTAAAACTAAACTAAAAAAGTGCATTATCATTATTATCCCCTTTGTCAAAGTACCTGCAAATTACAGTATTCACAGCACCCCTAAGCTCAAACCCAGTGGTACGAGATTTGAGAATACAGGTTGATTGCAATCTAAATTTCGATCACCATGTGTCCGCAGTGGTAAGGAAAGCCTTCTACATTGTACATCTCATAAGTGAGGATGTTAAAACTCTTCTGTACACAACCCTTATCAGACCAGTAATAGAGTACAATGCTGCCTTTTGCATGTACCTTACCAGACAACTGCAGCGGCTGAAGAGACCACAGAGGTTTTCTCACCAAGAAAATTCAGGGCCTCCAAAACATAACCTACATGGAAAGATTGAAAGCCCTGTCACTGTACCTTGTAGCCTACAGGCTGCTGTGAGGCAACTTCTGCCTGGCCTGCAGAGCAGTCTCTGATCCTGTCCTAATGGAAATGCTGCGCATCTGCAGATCAAATGGGGCAAGACTCGCTCGCTCCAGGGATCTCAACCTAGCCTGTGACTTTAACCGAACAAGCTGGAGAGAGATATATCCCCCAGAGATTGGCACTCCTGTGGAATAAACTCCCAATTCACTTGAAGCAGAGCTCCTCAATGACCCTACTCATTCACAACCTAGACAAGTGGATGAGAGACTGTAAATTCACCACGGGGCTGGCACCTATATTCCCTCATGGACAGGGGCATTTGGTGTTATTCACACAGCAAGTCTATTATTAGCTACCATCTAACCAAGGTCATTTAGGGAACATGGGTATAACATGGCTATGCTTGAAATGGCCCTAGGGCCAATTAGCCTAGTAACCTCCTATGAACCTAATAGTGTTTATTTCATGGTAATTTTTTTGTGATCTCCTGTAACATCACCAAAACAGTGGGGGAGAAATCCAATTTCTTTTTAAAAACAAATAAATACAGTTATATATTTAAGACCACTGAGAATTGAGTTCATCTCTTCTGATATGAGTGTCTGTAATGACGTACCATTTTGTCATGTGTTCACTTGTAAAACAGATAAGTATGCCCAAGATCTCATACAATTCCTTTGTTTTTGTATATAAAAAGGAAATTCAAGTAGAAATCGGGGGGAAAAGCACAAAACTATAAACCAGTATCAAAAATTCCCAGGTTTAATTGTGATACTCTAACTAAAAACCCCAACATGTGTATTTGTTCAGTGTACCAAAATCAGGAAACAAATCCCACTGTTAGACATGTATAGGTAAACATAACTCTTGAAATAATAATCTACTAACCTTCAAACAATGTATGAGTATAGACAATTAACACTTATAATCTGTGTATCAATTTTTGGACACACACTGTGACATTGAAAGCCTACCAAAACCCAGTTTTGTTGTTTAAATAAATATAAACGACAGTTACATTTAGATTTTCAAAATGACCTGCAAGCAGCATAAAATTGTTACACTTCTTTCATCTTTTGAAATATGGCTTGCATATACCGCAGCAAAATTTGTAAACAAGTTGTAGGCCTGTGTTTGTATTAGTAGAAGCAGCTGTCTTTGATATGAAATGCAGCTCTTTAAAAGTGAATTTATGGATACAGTTGGGGCTGAGCCAGGCTACTTGACAGTTGCATAAGTAGGGCAGTCCTTACCATTGCTGATAATTTGTTACACGAGAGCTGTTCTACAGTGGGGGATATCACTGCTATTCTTACAAAAGCCCAAGATGCAGGTATTGCTAAGTCTTGACGTTTCAGGTTAACATTTATTGAAGTTGTGTTTAAATCTGCCAAGAGTGAATAACTCCTCTAACAGGTGTTATGTTAGGCTTTGTCTTCACAGGAGTTGAATTGCTTTACAGTGACTTCTTTTCCTGTTAACTGGTATAAACAGAGTCTCAATGCCCCATTAGTATTCTATGTGGATGCAGTTTGTCCTCTGGGAGCACACCTTTGATAAACCCTTCCGACCATGGTTTGACTGTTGCCACGGTGTTTATTATACATTGTTAGAAGCAAATTGTGACACAAATTCCACTGATCCAACAACTTACTTTTAACAACAAAAAACAACTTCTCTTCACTTCTCAATCAAAAATGGTATTTATGATTACACGGTATACACTCGATGCACTTTTCTTTTACTGCAGTGTACTCCGTATTCTCTTTACTCGCCATGTCTTTGTGGTTCGTAGCAGTGCTGTGTTATATTACAATCAAGGGCTGTCCACTTCTTACCAGTCCATTTCAGTCCCTTTGCTGTTATTGGGGTGTAGTTTAATCCTTTGTATTTCTCAGCCAGCTACCCCAAATGCTGATCTCTATCAAGCTACGAAACTCACATAAACGAGTGGAGCATGAAGATAAGGTCTAAGACCATTAAAAATCTGTACTCCTCTTTACCTAACATGGGTGCTCAGCAGTTTTTACATCTAACATGTGCAGCATTTCTATTTTCTAAATTTGCGTCGGATGAAAACAAAAGCTCAAAGTCAATCTGTACACTTAAAACTGTGGCCCGTGTTCTTATCACTGTTATACTGACAAATAGGACAACCAATGCCATAGTTCAGCAATAAATAGTTCTGTACCAAGACTTCTGCTTGTATTAAATAGAGGTATTGTAGTAGTTTGTGTCATGACATAGTTTGCATCTGTATCAAGACAAATGGTGTCTTTCATAGTGGAGGCTGTTTTTTAAGTCAGTCATTGGTATATTAACAGCTTTTCTTTGTGTTTAGAGTTCCCGAAGTTTGAGCTTTCTTCCCTTAGTAGAGAAGAAAAATGCCCAAATGGAAAAAGGAAGACACAGTACTTTTTAATATTTATTGCATGTGTGTTTTCTTTTTCTCTCCAGTAACAACACTTCCTTCATAGAGTGCATTACTAACCTTTATAGCTGCAAGTCTTTTGTCTTTTATCTTCTCTTTACTTTGTGTCTCTGTAATTGCTTTATGGTTACAATATTAGATTGCTCTTAGTAAAATTGTAACTTTATCACGTTACACTACTTACTATTTCAAATGTCCATAGCATAAAGGAAAAACTTGTAAATATTGAATAGTATAAGAGAAATATATTAAATCTGTCCTGCTCAAATATGACCTTATCTTTGTGCTGTTGCAAACGAACATTGTTATGCACCTTCTTTATATGTTGTCTTCTCAATTGTTGCATGTATGAACTGTCTTGGTCATGGGTGAAAGGGTCCATGGATCATGTCACTTAACAGTTAACATGTTCAGTGCCTTTTATTTGAAATGTACACTTTTCTTGTTTACCCCCTGCAACTCACTTTTCCTGTTGCTTTCATGGCTGACTTTGGATGCACCACAAATCTCGATCTTTATCTGACTCCCCCAGAACAGTGGAGAAATAGTGGATGATATAAAACCACCAACACGAAAAAAGAGAAAAACGACCAGCCAGTAAATCCACCAGAATTTATTTAAAACTTGAGAAACTGTTCTCTAACGTCTCGGCTAAACACAAAAGCCTTCAAGGAGTAAAAGCTTAACAGAAAACTTGCATCAAATACTGTTTTCAATGTAATCAGACAATTAATCAATTAAATAATATATTTCCAATTTAACTCTTCATTAAGCCCATATGGGTGTAAAGTGTTAAATTTCAAAGTATACAGAGATTCCTTTGTCAAAAGCTGTTTTTTCAGGAGACATTCATCAAACAATGATCTTCTTCTTCTTTCGGCTTTTTCTCGGTTAGGGGTCACCACAGCGGATCACCTGTCCACTCATGATTGGCAGTGGAGTTTTACAGTGTCAAGTTGCCAGCCTGACACCCAACCTTCCACTGAAGGCACACACATGCTGCACACGCTCACACCTAGGGCCAATTTAGAGTATCCAATCCACCTACAGCATGTCTTTGGGATGTGGGAGGAAACCGGAGCACCCGGAGGAAACCCATGCGACCACAGGGAGGACAATGCATACTTTAACTTTTTTCTAATATAGTACCCTGTAGTGTAGTCCTTCACTAATGCTATTATGAAAACACTTAAAATGAGTTGCTATAGAGCTTTCTTCCTTTTTATTATGACTGTCTCTTCAAGCATTCTCATCTTAAATGCCCTCTTGATCTCTCCAATGTAAAAGTGTGGGCGGTGCAGTGGTGCAGCGGTTAATGTTGTCACCTCACAGCAAGAGATTCTCTGGTTCGATTCTCAGCTGGGGTGCCTTCTGTGTGGAGTTTGCATGTTCTCCCTGCATTCGCGTCGGATATATATTTTGATTAATATTTGAGTCCGGGGTACAGAATCTCCCCTTAACAATAAAATGTTGGTATCTCCTATAGAAGATGTAGAAATATACAAGTCTGGCATTTAACCAAGAAGAGACATTTTTTTAAGGAACACAAATAATTCCAAAAATATTTCATTTGTTTTATCCAAAGGTGGTAGCAAAATAAACCAGCTCAGACAATTCTTTACCGATCATTTTATATGGAACCAACAACTGGGGGATTAGTATGTGGGTTCTTGGTAGAAAAGCCAGAACACAATTTCTTACAGCTTTTTTCTACCAGATTTCTATTATAACCCCTTTTCTCAAGCATATCCACAGTTATTTTTAATTCCCTTCTTAGATCCCGGATGTTATTACACTATCTGGATACTCTCAGCATCTCCCCATATGGTAATGATTCCAAAATATGAGTGGGATGACAACTGTCCCTATGGACAAATTGTGTACCTTGGTCAATTTTTCTATGTACAGTACTATATAAAACATTACCATTATTGATGCTGAATTGTGCATCTAAAAATGGGATACAAGTCCCTACTAATAAACCATCAAATTGTAAACCAAATCTGTTATGATGTAATGAATGGACAAATTTTACAACCAATTCTTGACCATCTTGAGCTATAAAAACTAAATTGTCAATATATCGAAAATACTTAATCACATGTTGACGGAAAAATACACTCCTGTAGATATATTCCAGTTCAAAAAGGCCCATGCTAAGATTAGCATACATGGGGACAAAAGCAGCACCCATGGCCGTGCCCTGTTTTATGTCTATAAAGAATGTTATTAAACTCAAATATTTTTTTGTAAGACCGAAGTGTATTAATTCTACTATATATTTTGTAGCTGGAGAAGTTCCTAAGAAGAATCTTACTGCCTCTATACCAAAATCATGGCCGATACTTGTGAATAGACTCTTCACATCCAATGTGAAGAAATACATATCACTATTCCATTGTATATCATTTATTTTGTCCAAAAAATCAAATATATCTCGAAATATAAGAAGGGAGTTTATATACTACAGGGCCTAAATAATGGTGTAAAAAAACACCTAACGCATGCTTAAAATAATCACATCCAGCAACTATAGGCCTCCCTGGCGGCCTATCTAAATTTTTATGTATTTTCGGGAGGCAATAAAAATGTGCCATTTTACTGTTCTTTATGTCAAACTTATTCTTAATATCTGCATCTGTAAAGTATCCAAGTCTATTGCATTTAGATAATAATTCACAATATTCCTTAATTGCTTCATTATATAAATAGTGGATGATACCCTAAAGTGAATCTCTTAATAACCTTAATGCTGATGTAGTCACTTTGAACAGTTGCGAACATGCATTGTTTTGACTTGAGACCCACTCTTGTCACGCCAGGGTGGTCTTGTATTGGTTTTCTAAGAGCTAACTGTTAGGATTACCTGACATCTGGAAGATATAAATAACTGTCCCAGTGCTGAGGAAAAAATGTGAGGAAACCACCCATCCTCTTCATACATGCTTTCTTATCTGAATATTGTGTAAAGCGTTTAAGAACTGTACAAAACTCTTTTGGCAAAGCAGTTAATGAATCTGGCACTGCTTCATCCAGGTTTGCACCAGATTCACAGTTTAATGAACATGACTTCACTTGGCCATGTACTTAAAGATTTCATTAGCTGTGCGGGTGCAGTGATGAAAGTAAATCCTTTCTGCTGTTGTCAGTTGTTTCTTTCAAAATGTCTCTAAAATTTAGGCAGTGTATATTTTGCCTTTTGATGTCATACATTTAAGTTTTGACACAGCCTATATATGCAGATACTTCTCAAATTGAGTAGGTTCATAGGTTCATACTAGGCTATCTGCCCGAGGGCATTTACAAGCCTAGCCCATCGTTTTGTGGCTTACGCCACCCCTTTAGTATGGGGAACTACACCCATTATTTTGCTGTGCCTCTGTCGAGCAGTGACACTGAGGTAATCCCTGGGGTATATCTGCGATCTCCCATCCATTGGTCAAGATTTCTCTTGAACAAGGCCAGCGAGGTGCTCTGCCTCACATATACCGGGATTTTGTTCCACAGCATAGGGAGTCTTTGGGTGATGAATCTATCCCTCCAGCACGTCCTATTAATAGCCGTGTCGAGGTTTAAGTCTCCGCCCTTGTGGCTCTGATGGATCTAGATTTTTGAGGTGAAGCATATTCATCAAATCTGGGTTTGACATGGCCTTGTATGTTAGGCAAAGGTCACCTCTGAGCAAGCGTGGCGACTGAATAGAGCTGGAGTTCTTTCAGTCGGGCAGCATAGGACAGATTTTGAGACCCTTTATCCTTTTGGTGAGGAACTTTTGTGGCCTCTCCAGCTGCTGCAAGTGTCGGGTCAGATACATTCGAATGGGGCATTGTACTCAATCATTGGTCTGATGAGTGATGAGTAAAGGGAGACTATGACCTCCCTTGATCTAGATGAGAATCCCTTCATGATAAGGTGGGCAATGTAGAAGGTCTTCCTAACTACTTTAGCTACATGGGTGTCGAATGACAGACTACTATCAACCTGGGTCCCCAGGTCCCTGATAACTTCTTCTGTGCTCAGTGGATTGCCACCTATTTGGTAGCTAGGGGTAACCTTGTTTTTCCCGAAGGGTATGACTATGCATTTTTTGGCATTCAACTTTAGGCCGTGGCTCTGGCACCAGTTATCCGTTTCTGTGAGACCCTTCTGAAGGATATCTGTGTCAGATGTATTTTCTACTATGGCCCAGTTTGCAGTCATCTGCAAACTTTGTCAGCCATAACCCTCCTGTGTTTGCCTGTACTTCAGAAAAGTAGATGCCAAACAAGAGTGGGCCCAGGACTGAGCCCTGTGGGACACCACTTGTGACAGGCTTTGAGTCTGACATGGCGCCAGCAACTCGGACCCTGTGGGTTCTGTCACTCAGCCAGTTTGCAACCCATCTTGTAATGTATGGGTTAACATTTAAGCTGATGAGTTTTTCAATGATACCCGAGTGGGGTATTGTATCAAAGGCCTTAGCCAGATCGAGGTAGGCTGTATGGACTGCCTTTCCCTCATCAATGGCTTTGGTGACTGTTTCGAAAAAGTCAACCAAGTTTAAAAGGCATGATCTGCCTTTGACAAAGCCAAACTGGGTTGGATCCAAAGTCTGCAAATTCCCTATGTCTTTATTTATGAGGTCCATTATGATCCTCTCCATGGCTTTGCAGATAAGGCTTGTCAAGCTAATGGGCCGGTAATTTCCAGGGTCGGTGGAGGCACCGCCTTTGTGAAGTGGGACCACAGTTGCAGTGCGCCACTCCTGGGTGCGTATCCAGAGGTAAGACTTTGATTAAACAGCTGTCCTAGCTGTGGGTTTAATTCCTCATTGAGTTCGTGGAGCACACAGCCGGGGACACCATCAGGTACCATGGATGCTGTGTTTTTTGCTTTGGAGAGAGCATTTCTCACTTGGGCATTGGAGATGTTTGGGGGGCTGCAATCGTTTGGTATAGATATCTCTCCTTGTGGGGGGGAGAAGTTTGCACTGAACCTGTCAGCCAGTATGTTGGCAATGTCTGTAGCATCAGTAATCTTCACATCATTTTGAACTAGTTCTGAGCATATCTGGGAGTTTCCTCCCAGGTTTCTAACATAGCTAAAGAAGGCCTTATGATTGTCTTTTGAGTCTTTAGCTATTTTTCTCTCGAAATTTGCTTTGGATGATTTTATGAGAGCTCTTAGTTTTTTACTTATAGTGATCAAGGGTGTCTTACCTTTTAAGGATTTTGCTCTATCTTGTAGTAGCTTCCTCCTTTTGTTGTAGAGTTTGTTTATGGCTGGGGTCCACCAGACTGGACGCTTACTTTTGGTACAAAGAGTCTTTGTTTTGCTTGGGATTGCCTTATCCATGCAGTCCTGCAGGTGCTGGTAGAAGGCATTTGTAAGTGATTCAGCGGCTTGAGTACTGTTTTCCGCCTCGGGGCCTTAAAGGAGACCACACTAGTCTTTAGAAGTGTGAAGTCGGCTGTCGAGAAGTTCTTTACTGTGGTCTTTTTTATTTCAGGTGGGGGTGGAATGAGGACCTCCAGCGAGATTAGTTTGTGATCTGATCTCACCAGTGAGGGGTATACTTCCGGTGTTGAACATTGTGCTCCCATGTTCGTGATGATGAGATCAAGTATGTTATCTCCTCTTGTGGGGATGGTGACTAGTTGTTCCATGGCATTTGAGTTTATGAATTCCAGGAACTTTTGGGCTAGGGTGTTTGGGCTTGAGTAGTGTTCCCAGTCTATATTAGGGTAATTGAAGTCACCTAGTATGATGGTGTTTGGTGATACATTTATCCCCTCTAGTGTTTTCAGGAAGGCCATGTGAGGTTCCTGAGTTTGTGAGGTGGCCTGTAACATGCTACAATTTGCAGAGCAGTCTTGCCTATGGTTAATTGCACCTGGATGGTCTCCGATGCATCGTGCGTTGCCACCAGTCTTGAGGTGTGGGTGTCCTTGATGAATATGGATACCCCCCCTCCTTTCTTAGTATTGTCCGGATTTTGGGGCGGAACGCATGATATGAGGTAAAACCTGATGGTGCTGGGGTGCTCTCAGGAGCCTTGAACCAGGTTTCTGTCACAGCACAGACATCGATGTTCTCCATACTGAGAAGGGCTTCGAGTCGTGCATTTTGAGATTTAGACTTCTGGCATTGAGCAGCATTACCCTTAGTTTTTTTCCTTTTTGTGTTCTAGGGTGGTAGGTTTAGAATTTGAGCCTTGCCTAAAAAGGCACTATGGGGTGGCAAGAGCCTTTGCCAATATCCGGAATCCCAGGGTGACAGGTGCAAGCCGTCCCTTGAAGCAGCGTGGCTTGTCCAGCATGTCATCCCAGGCAGACAGACACTGGATCCCCTTTGAATGACACCAGTACTTAAGCCAATTGTTAAAGCTGATCATCTTATCTCTGTATTGTGGCATCATTCTTGGTGAAGGTAGGATACTGCTCAAGGTCAGGGTCATACCTGCCTGGGCTACATAATCAGAGAGCTCCTCAATGTCTCTTTTCATGTAGTCCAAGGAGGTATGTCTCAGGTCGTTTACACCAGCGTGGACAATGACTGAGTCGTATTTGTACCTGCTGTTGAGAGACCTGAGTGCTTGCGTTATGTGGCGGATTCTAGCGCCCGACAGGCAGCTTACTGTGACCTTCTCCTTACTCAGTCTGGTGGGCGGGACGTCAGTGTGTCTGACTATGGAGTCACCAATGACTAGTGTGTCTGGCATTGTGTTTGGCCTTAAGGGCTGTGACTGTTTGACACTCTGACTGTGAGGTCTATGTGTTGCAGGTGTTGTGTTCTGAGGTGGTGGTTGTTTGGGTGTCTGCTTTGGTGGCCTCTGCTGTTTTGGTAGATTTTTGATCGAGCCTCAGTATGTCTTTGTGTGTTTATGTGTATGATTTGAGGTTGTGGTGGTACTATGTGAGACTGGGTCTATAGTGTGTGTGGTAACCTTCTCCTCCTGACTGGTCTTGCCAGTCCTATGTTGAAGAGCTCAGCCTCCAGTTTGGCCGTATAGTTGCATCTCTCGCATGTATTTGTGTTTTGTGGGAGGAGGAGAGGGTTGTCTGTGTACATGTGGCAATTGTAACATTGCCTCAATATTCCCAGGTTCACCAGCTGAGCAGGAGAGGACAGTAGTAACTGATGCCTCGACATGGTAGAAGGAATAGACAAATACTTTAAAAAGATTCGGGGACGTCGTGACCGAGAAATGGGGTTTGCCTTTTTGGGGGTACTATCTATGACAAGAGTGCCGTATCAAGGTAATAAGTACTGTAGGAGCAAGTGCTAGGTTTAACAGATAGAGAATAGTCTACTTGGAGTCAAGTAGAGATGATCCTTTTAGTTCTAGGATACGCTGATTAGATCAGTAGTATAGCTCAAGGAAGGTAGTTTTAAGGGAAAATTTGAAGAGTGGACTTTAGGTAGCCCGAATAGTTTAAACCTGCTTAACCGGCGCTGCCCTAGTGTGCAACAGTGGCAACTCCGCGCTAATTCGCGCTAAAATGCGCTTTATAGCAGGGGGCTGGAAAAGACAGGAAATGACCCAAAATGGCCAATAGACTACAAGTTACTGCCTTAAACCACTCCTCTAAGGACAAACAGGCAGCTCAGTACTCCCCACTCTCACTGGTGAGTAAAGAAACTTCCCCCTGACCAAACAAGGAAAATGGAGAAACACAGGAACCAAGACAAAGCCCAGGGATCAGCAAAATCTGGTCTCTGGAACACTAGTTAGAAAAGTATGGAGAAACAAGGATTTTATTTTGTTTTTTTCAAGTTTTTTTACAGAAAAGCAGAAAACACAATAAATGCTATGATTTTCGATTAAATGCTATCAGAAGCTAGTACACTTGAGTGTATTAGCCTGTAGTTTAACTTTTAGGCAAAACTTAAACTAGCAAGTGCAGTAAACAGTTTTAGCTTATAAACACAGTAAAAGCAGTGCAGACTTTGATAAAACAAGCAGAAACAGTGGTCGAAAGGCACAAAAAGTCGAAAAAGCCAAGAAAAAATACTTAAAATCTGGAAAGGTAGTCTTTTCTGGTCTCTGCTGCTAGAGGAACACTGCTTGCCACCACGAGGAGCTGTGCTGAGTTCTCAATAGCTGTCAGTATTTGCTTATTTTCACAGAAGTTATTACACAGACAACATTGTTCATATTTTTCAGTATGTGCTGGATGTGACTCCATAGTTGGGTTTGATTCGTAGAATTAATTCTGCATCTGCACCATTAAGTTCATTGATCTCCTAACCAGTTTTTTTGTTTCATTGTACAACTGCATTGAGGAAGAATACAAAACCACCCACCTGTTTATCCAGACCTTTTTATCATCTGAGCACTGCTCAGCTTGGCACAGATGACTTTCGACAACAGCTGGCTCACTTTCATAGGTTTGTAGGTTTTTACTAAGCTTGCAGCTAAAGGGGAACATCAAGAAGCTTGGTCATATCCCTCAATAATGTAGATGACTTAGCAAAGCCCCACACCCAATTAAATAGACTTCCTTCACATATCCCAGTGAAAATTAATCATCACCTATCTAGACATCAAGGCTGGATTTGAAGTGTGCTAGGAATGTAGTGTGTTGGATGAGTAAGGGCAGTCTCTTCCAGCACCTTTCACACTATTTGGTATTGCTGATCCTCTTCATACATTCATTTAGGTGTCTAAAATGAGGTTTTGCTTACCACAAGTGTACAGACATCCATCTTTAACGTGGTAGAAACTGCCCTAATCAGACACATGTCAGTGCCCCTTTTGCCACTGAGAGACTAGCACCATCTTCAGGTTTTCCATCATAATCCTTTAAAGCATTCAACCTCAGTACTGGTTTGCCAGCACGTCCCTCTCTACAGAGAAACCTGCTGATGGGTAATTGTGTGTTATACAGTTTGCAGTGCTGTGCTCCGTTAAAATCAATGGGACTTTCCTAATGACTACGTACTGATAAAAAAAAAAAATTACATTGTAAAATTAAGCTGTTACATTCTTTGGCCCAGATTGTAAAAGAACTGCTGTTGTTGAAAGGCCCATTTGTAAGTAAAGCAGGCATGTACTGGAGTAGGTCACTTAAAGTTTTAGCAGGTCTTTGGAAGTGGGCTATTTATCTCCATATATGACACAGTACTAACTGAACTCTTGAACTAGCCCTTTGTTAACTGTGTGCTTAATCCTTCTAAATAAAATGAAATGCATTTAAAACGTATTTAGCAGTGCAAAAAACTCTAAACTGGAGTAACATTGTCTATAGTAACATTGTTCTGCAAACTTTTATCCAGCTAGCTATTCCTTTGCTATTTTGTATGTAGGCTAGCTGTATGATTGCTAGACAGAAGTTTATCAAGTCCAGAAATCCCTTTTCCCAGTAACTCATTGTAATTACATTGTGCTGTGAAGTACTATAATCTGTTGTTATGAGGGGCTGTTGTCTCTAGCAGCTTTTATTAACAGAACCTACCATTGTCATTCAGTGCTTTAGTTAAGTCAGTTTGCTGTGTCTTATTTGTTCAAAGATATTTTCTAGCATAATATGCTAATTTACTGCTTTAAGATGTACACTGTGATTCTAAGTTTAGAAACTTTTGTAAAACACCATGCGATCTTTGCTCTGAAAGTGTTGATGGAGAAGTGCGGAGAAGGTCAGAAGGAGTTGCATTGTTTTTGTAGACTTAGCGAAAGTGTATGACAGGGTGCCTAGAGAGGAGTTGTGGTATTGTATGAGGAAGTCGGGAGTGTCAGAGAAGTATGTAAGAGTGGTACAGGATATGTACGAGGGTAGTGTGACAGCGGTGAGGTCTGCGGTGGGAGTGACGGATGCATTTAAGGTGGAGGTGGGATTACATCAAGGATCAGCTCTGAGCCCTTTCTTATTTGCAATGGTGATGGACAGGTTGACAGACGAGATCGGACAGGAGTCCCCGTGGACTATGATGTTTGCAGATGACATTGTGATCTGTAGTGAGAGTGGGGAACAGGTGGATGAGACCCTGGAGAGGTGGAGATATGATTTAGAGAGAAGAGGAATGAAGGTCAGCAGGACTAAGACAGAATATATGTGTGTGAATGAGAGGGAGGATAGAGGAATGGTGAGGATGCAGGGAGTAGAGGTGGCGAAGGTGGATGAGTTTAAGTACTTGGGATCAACAGTTCAGAGTAATGGTGAGTGTGGAAGAGAGGTGAAGAAGAGAGTGCGGGCAGGATGGAGTGGGTGGAGAAGAGTATCAGGAGTGATTTGTAACAGACAAGTACCAGTAAGAGTGAAAGGGAAGGTCTTCAAGAGGGTAGTGAGACCAGCTATGTTATATGGGTTGGAGACAGTGGCATTGACAAAAAGGCAGGAGTTTGAGCTGGATGGGGCAGAGTTAAAGATGTTAAGATTTGCACTGGGTGTGACGAGGGTGGACAGGATTAGGAATAAGTATATTAGAGGATCAGCCCAGGTTGGAAGGTTTGGAGACAAAGCCGGAGAGGAAAGATTATGTTGGTTTGGACATATGCTGAGGAGGGTTGCTGAGTATATTGGGAAAAAGATGCTAAGGATGAAGCTACCAGGTAACAGGAAAAGAGGAAGGCCTAAGATAAGGTTTATGCATGTGGTGAGAGAGGACATGCAGGTGGTTGGTGTAGCAGAGCAAGGTTCAGAGGACAGGAAGAAATGGAAACGGATGATCCGCTGTGGCGACCCCTAACGGGAACAGCCGAAAGAAAATGATGATGATGTAAAACACCATCTACACTCCACTATTTCAGTAGATAGACATAATAGATTACGGTTACCTGACAACTTTGGCAAAGTTAACCAGAAATTGATACTACTAACTTTTTGTGTTTTTCTTCTGTAGTTTTTCTTGTGTAATATTTGGGAGTAGGAAAGAAATAAAGTGTTGTAGTCCCTTAAAAAATACACACCCAGTTTAACAAAATTTATTTTGAGGAAGTAAGTAGGATGCTTTCCTATTCAAATCCGTACTTAGTCATATTTGAAAATTTGAAACTGCAACCAGTGATGCCATTTTAAATAAATATCCATCAGTGAAGTCCTAAAACGTTACCACCGTATGTCATTGCTAAATAGCTGGTGACTGGTGCATTAAGTAAAACCTTATACTGACCTGCTCATTTTAACTTCTATAAATATTGTATAGAGAATATTGGATGCTCCTTTTTGATTCAGAAGTTAAACTCTTCCCATAAAAAAATTTGATGTAAAAAGTCTGACCTTAAGAATTATTGCAGACTGTGTGTGTTAAATTCATTTAGTAACCCAGGTCTAAATGTGATAGTAGGCATAAAGATTTTATTTAATGCACCAGTGTTCTACCCTTAACAGTGACATCTTATGAGGTACAAAAAAAAAATACAAAAATAAAAACTATCCGAGCACTCCAAAAAGAACCTGCCTTTATTGAATTACGTAAGTATTGAGCGCTTTTGTCCCTGAAGCTAGATACAAAAAAAAACAAATGCATTTGACTTTCTCTAAATATCCCATCTCACATCTAATTAAAAAAAACAACCAATCAGCAAAATAGTTGCAGCAGTAAGTCCTATTACGTCAACACATACCCTAAAATACACCTCTCTGTTAAGGTGGGTCACTATATTAAAAACTAAAAAAAATATATATAATAGGTATTGTTATGTTCATTTCCAATACTTTCACAGCCAACCTTACTTAATAAAGGTTCTAAAAAACTTTAAAAAAATTAGGAATATAATACAGTCTATAAATTAGTGCTTGGATCGGTTTTATTTTATCTTGCGTCTTATGAGGTCTGTTGAATTTGTCTGTGTACATTTGTTTTAAAATGGAGGGTATGTGGTAATTCTTCAGTAAGGAAGTGCTGTTCTGAATACACAAGGTTATTTTCTGTATTTGCAAAACTTCAACCGAATTGGAGAACTGGTGCAGATCACAAAAATATTTTCAACTTCAGCAGTAAGTTTTATCACTTCTAGTCTAAAGGAAGTATTTGTAGTTCTGATCACTGAGTGGCCGAACGCACCTTGGCAATTCCCTGTGATTACTGCATTGCGTGTTATTTCTTTAAGACTTTCTGCAATGTGCTAGCCCCATGGTGTAGAGAAATAAAACCTGAGTGTGCCACAGACAACCGGGGTTTAAATATTGGCTTGGGTGCATTTAGCAGCTGGTGGGGAAGGATGGGTGAGAGTGGCTGTTGCCAGCTTGCCTCTCCCAGTGAGGTGGCTTCGGCTAGCCATGTGGATGGTCCTTATTGGGACCTGTAGGTCTTGTACTTCATGGAGTTTGAGCCTAGCAAGCTGACACTGCCATGTGCTGGCATAAAGTAAGGCAGTGCAAAGTCATGCATCCCCTGGAGTGCAGCAGTAACAGAACTTGGAAGAACCATCATGTGGGAGGGGGATACTCTGTTGGGGGAAGAGATTAGGTCACTACCTGCTCCCCACCACCCAGCTGTCACTATGGAGAGGATGAGCTGGTAGGAAGGAATGGGCTATAAAGCTGTAATATGCCCCAGGGGTGCCCAGCTTACGTTGTCTTGGAATGAGTGGACCATTTGGGTGCAAGGCATCAGGTTTGGTTCCAGAGGGTGGGGGTGGGGTTAAAAAAAAAAAAAAAAAACGCTTGTCCTTTTTGGAAGTTAGTTCTTTTAAAACAATGAGGTTTTTTTTCTTGGTACTTCTGACATAAGTACTCAAGTTCAGTTTAGTTACCAATGCTCCAAGATTCTGCCTCAGTCTTTATTTCACAAGTTCTGTTTGTTTTTTTTTTAAACTGAAAATGTTAATGAATAAAAAATGTATTTTAAGAAATTTGTTCATGGGTGCATCATGGCATCTAATGAATTAATTGCTGTTATGCATTTGCTTCATTTTCATTTCACATGAAATTATTTAATAAAAAGTTTCATATACTTCTTATTAAACTATGGCACAAATAAATTTAGTCCATGTTTTGTGACGTCACTGTAGGAATAGAGAGACCACAGTCCATAGAGTTTTTAATGTGCTTGTCTTTGTGCATAAGTGACAGTAAATACCCTCTTTAAACTCTGTGGACACACTTCACTCTTTCCCCCCCTATAAAGATACTGAGGTTAAAGTTTATTTTTTAAATTCAGTGGCATTACTATAGAGAGAGCTATTTCCAAAAGTGTTTTTCCTCTCAAAGCTTTGTCTAAAAATTTTCATCAGTGGTGCAAAAAATGCTGTAAGGCAGTGTGTGCACTAGGTGATGTAGTGCAAATCTGAGAAACTACATATGACCACTACACTTTAAAGTCCCCTGCTGTAGTCCCTCAGTCTCCACTATGGCTGCAGTAATGCTGTATCAAAAACCCATATCTTACCAGAGGGAGGCAAGATGACTGAAACCATTATTACTTTTCTCCCCTTATTGGCTTCCTAGCATCATGGGAAGTACTGTAAACACAGGTCCCCACTTCTCAAGTGGATGCTTTGTCCCAGCAACATTGCCCCACTGACAGCTTTCTAACTACTGACAATTGTGCATAATGACACTTTTTCATATTACCCTAGTTGTGGTTGAAGGCAAATTCTTAGCTGGACAGTATGGCCATAGTTGGTGTTTTCACACTGTTTTCAATGGTTCAGAGTTTGGTGACATATGGATTGCTGTTTCCTCCATGTGTACCTTCACTGAGGGGCACCGTCTTTTTTTTTTTTTTTTTGACATGACTGATGAGCTTTGGGCAGTGTAGCACTAGAAAGAATCTGGTGCACAAAAAGTTTACAATACTTTTTATCTTTTTTTACTGACTTTCAAAAGTTCTAAATTGTCTTTTCATCTGGGGTTCCACCACAGCTAATTATGGACATTAGACGTGGCGATCACTATACAGATAATTTGAAAGGACTCCAAAATAAAGAGCAGCTAATTTTAACTTTGACCATGTTGCCCTTCTAAATGCTGCAGATAGCTGTGATAATTTTGACATACATCAGGAATCACACACAGAATGAGTAACGATGTGCCTCCAAATGAAGATGTCCTACAAGACACCAATGACAGTAAAGGCTCTTTGTCTCAAATTATGTTCAGCTTGAAAATCTGCAAATGTATTATTGTCGCCTTGTATCTTCTGTGCGTCAGTTTTTGGGGACTTAATACACAGTAATTGGGTTGTAATCATCCTTGTTTTGCTTTAAATTCTCTCTGTGCTTGTTGCATATTTTGTTTTGGCAATCCCTGTACCTGTCAACCTTTAGAGGAGAGAATCTGAGACAAAGTCCCTGAAAATTGGGGACATCTGACAAAAAATTGGAGAACCTAATTAGAATAAATTTGTGCATTTTCGTAGATGAGGTAGACAGAGTTATAGAGACGAGAAATACAGTTAACTTTTATGGTCTCTTATCCATATATTTACGGCAGTATGAGTGTTAGTTTCCCTTACAATACAGAAAGCAAAATAACAATGGTGCGTCACAAAATGCTTTATATCAAAATATGTTTAAATTGTGGTTTGAAATTTGTCTGCATTCAGAAGTTTGTTTATTCTGTATTCCAAGTCATTTTGTGTCCTTCCTTTTTTTTTTTTTAATAAAAAGGGTTAGTGTTCCCTGAAACATCGTGTCAGTTAAACCAGTACTGCTAACTTTCCCTTGCTCTTTTTGTTGTATCCTTATGGTAAGTAATACATAATGACCTCTCTACATTCTCACCACTGAGATGTAAGGCCAGAGTAAAGTTTCATTCACACCACATATGTATTAACTTTTTGACTAGGCTGTTAACAGTGTTGAAGACTTAACTCCTCATATATGGTGGATGGTCATCAGTGTAGCCCCTCTGTGTTTTGTGGGTTTGCTGCGAGTCAGAAAATGATTTTTTGACACTTATTTATTTTTTTGCTGAGCGTTTTTATTGAAGTGGAAAGTTTGGGGAAAAATTGACCCTGTTCTAGTAGAGATGAGAAATAAGAACTGCATGCAAGATTAGCCTGCCAGTTGTTAGTGCATGCTTGTAAGCTACAGAATTAACAATGTGTTAACAATCTTTAATGTGAACTGAAGTCATGTTGCAGTTTAATATGAGCTGATGTTTTAAACATTTTTATTAAACGAATGGGCCTCTTTACTCTTTTTTTTAAGCCACTCAGAAATAACTGGATCACAGCTCTGGGTTTGTTTAGCTTGTGGCACCTGGCTGAGCTAAAGAAAGCTCTGTGCCAGTCACATACTAGAGTACCACTTCCTGTTATACCTCTGCAGATAGTGATAGCAGCTGGCCGTTCTGTATCACCACTTCCAGTCACCCACCATCCTGCCACAAAAACTAAACTGAACACTGTAATCAAATGTTTGAAAATTGCTTTATTTTTACGTAACCTCCTTCTCAGAAATTCACTTTTGTTTCAAAATTTGATTATTTTCTTGCCCTTTGTTCAGACATGGTACATCATTTCCCTTATCAAATAATTGTATCCAATACCAAGGTGCTAGCTGCCCTGTAGATGCTGTCATTCAGCCAGCAATGATGAAGCTTTGTGTTCTTGCTGGCATCCAAGCTGTGTGGGTGCTAGTATTGTCAGTTAACTAAGAGTTTACTGTACGTCACCCGTGGCGATTGGTGGATGCCAGATAACTAGCTTCTGGTTGTTTGAAAGTTACTATTAAAAATAGACCTGACTAATACTGTACCCTATACCATACCATACACACTGTATTGATTTGATTTTAATATTGAAATACAGTCAATTAAAAGCCTGGCTGGGGGGGGGTTGTGCAACACATGAAAATTGAATTTTTTTTTTTTTCCCTGGTTGTGTGAGTAACGGTTAACTGAGAGTTTAGTTTTGCTCCAGGGCTTGGAAATGTGCAATCCGCGTCACTGCGGAGACCCATAGTGCTTCACCAACAAGTACACACTCGTGCACACCCACTTTAAGGGCTTCCACCCATTGGTAGCATAGTGAGAGTAACGCAGTCTCCCGAGGTGTGTATTTGCATGCCACACCGTCCTCAAGGGAGGTAGCCAGTGTGTGACTGGATTCCCCCCCGCCGGATGGGTAGCTCTATCTTCCACTACCTGCGTTTTCAGTTGCTAATTGTTCCTGGGTAACCTAAGCCTTAGCCAGGACTTTATCCCTGTATGCCACTGGAACTGGCCTTTAATCACAACTTTTAATGCATAATGCTATATATTGCCTGTATACGATCAATTAATTTTATTTATGTTGAGCCCCCACTGCTTGTTAACCATCTGACACTTGGTCATCTGTCCCATTCATTGCATGTGTACCAGGGTGAGAAATGACTGCAGTCATTGGGGATGGTGTCAGTTTTTGCTGTTTTTCTACCCAAACCCACTTTGCTTGTCCGATAACGCATCCAGCATTCATTGTGCAATGGTTGTCAGCAAGGGTGTGTCACAAGCTTCTGGGAGTGAAGTTATCATTCTGAACAGTTCTATGTCCTTGAGGCCTGTGCTTCTGTGGTCTCTGCCAGGATTCAACCTTGAGAATGTTCTCTCACTTGCCCCCCGACCAGTGTTGAGGCATCCATGCCATGTCTGTCCACTTCTCTCCTCCCCATGCCAACTTCAGAAAGCACCCTGTTCATTAATTGAACTCTGGGAATCGTAGGCCTTGGGGCATTCTCCCTGTCTGCCAAGAAAGGTGGCATTTTATGTGATCACCTTAACAGTCTTTTAATGCAGTCTTATTTAAAAAAAAAAACAAACAAAAAAAAAAAGTTCTGTATGATATTCACTGTACATCAGTTGTCGAAATAGAGCTTCACTAACAAATGTCTGTGATAGATAAACGTTCTGATTATTGCCTAGAGGATATGGGAAATGGTAAGAGAAGCTCCATTTATTGAATAATTAACTCTTGAATAGTTTATTGTTCCCTTTCTCAAACATTTTATAAAACAAATGTATCCACACACTGTAAGAGCATTCATCCAACTATTCTCAGTAAACAACATTTTTTTTTTAACACCTTTATTGAATTGTCAACATGTTTTTTTGTCCTAGTTATGGCAGTAAAACTGTGCTGCAGTCTTTTAATTGCTAGTAATGTCTTTCAGCTTTTCCTGGTTAGGGGTCGCCACAGCGGCACTCCGGTCCGCTAATGATTGGCAGTGGATTTTTATGGTGCCGAGTTGCCAGCCTGATGCCCAACCTTCAAAGTAGGCACACCCATTCACGCACCTACCTGCATGTCTTTAACGTCACTCGACTGCAGGGAGGACATGCAGACTCCACAGAGAAGGCGCTCCAGCCGAGAATCGAACTGGAGAACCTCTTGCTGTGTGGTGACCGGTAACCGCTGCACCACTGCGGCCACAGTCTTTCACTTGCTACTTGATGGAAAAGCTGAATTTAGGTCGCTATAAATGAGTCTCATTTCCTTACTCAAGGCATTTAATGCAACTCGTCATTCTTTGCTTATTGTGGGCTGTCTGAATTTGCATTACATTGGTTCTCTAACTGCAAAATATGAAGCCAGTTATAAGATAAGGTGATACCTTGGTATTGCCTCTCCTGGCTGTTTTTTGTGTACTGCGTGTTTCAGTTCTAGGGTCTCTGCTCTTCACCATTATCATAAATGACATATCTCTGTATTCTGTGCCTTCTAACCTCATCCACTTTTCAGACAAATCCTCCATTATTTTCTATATCCACTGCATTTCTAAAGTTGATAAAAACCTACAAATGTGCGTCTTATTCAAAAATAACCTGATTAGTCTAGAATCATAATTGTGATCTTTTCACCCCAAACTGATGAGACCTCAAAAGTCAGACTAAAAATCTTTTCCAAAGACAATTCCTCATTCATTGCTCTGATCTTAGTGAAGCTTGATATAATCTGTGAAGATTGGAGGAAGATGGGCGAAGACTGCCAGTCTAGTCAAATAGAATTTGATATATAATTCTATCATTTGTATAAATAAATGTAAAATACAGGCTTGTGTTTTTAAATGAAAGAAAACACTGTAAAATGTGAACTTCAAGATTGTTGCACATTGCCATCTGCTGTAGGAAAACCAAGCCAAGCATTTCAAATGCATCTTTTGAAGCTGAAAAGATCTTATGAATTTCTTTGATGTTTATAAGTCGGCTCCAGTGAGTCTGGATGAAGGTTTCAGGCCCATTGTTTTAAGGTTAAAGTTAAGGGCCAGAATGTACATATGGAAGGTGCTTTATTGCTCTGGTTTCTGCTAGAGTGTATATGTGAAATGCCTTTTATTGTTGTAGTCTCCTAAGCAGGTGTTGGCTTGCTAAATAATGCTGTTTGTGGCCTGGGAACTCCAGACTAAGTGTCAAAATGATGTAATTTGGGAGGGCCTTGGAGAGCTGTTGGTTAGTGTTTAAAAACTATTGTTGAGTGAGAGACTAGGAGGCATTTTGATCTTGGACATCTAACCCAGCACTGCTTATGCTTTTTATGTATGTAAGTAGGATTATAGCTCTGTGTTTTCTCTTATGATTAGCTAAAGATTAGAAAGATTGTGTTTTTCTTTGACATCAGACCTGTCCTACTGTATTATTTTAAGTTTCTGTGTGATCTCTGAACTCTTCGATATCTCTGTGGTGTAGTAATATTGTCTTATGTTTTAATTATTTATTATTAAATATTTTAAAAACCTTTACCTGTGGCTGGTTTGTATAGAGAAGTAGGCTCTAGAGTAAATTGCATATTTATAGAGTTCATTGTAATAGGTCACTCTAAAATAAGCCTTAGACTGAATAGTCACATTACCAATTGGATAATAATATTGCACAGTAATAATTGGACACCTTTTTAAGGGCCTTTTAGTAGCTGATAATTATATTAAGCTGGTGGTGGCAGTAATTACTACCGTATAGTCTGGGTAAAGGGGCACAGCTGGAAAATCTGTGTCCGCCTTTCCCAGGAGTGTCTGTGAAATTGTATAAATACGTATCTCAAAGTGTGGGTGTGTGTCCGCTACCTGGGCAGGGACACGAAGCACTGGTTGGACAGAGAAGGGTACTGGAGGTTAGCTTGCCAGCTAGGCTGAGATCTGGACCCTATAGCTGTGCCACTGGGGAGTCTTATTGGGGACCTGGTGAGCAAGGAAGCAACCAGCCCCAGACTTGACTGTGATCTCTGTGTGCACTTAAGGGAAATTGTACTTTACTGTGTGTATTAGTTATCCTTTCCCCTTCTAGGAGTCTCCCTCTCTGGTGTCAGTGGTGAGGATTGAGGCTCCTTGATTGCTAGGCCAGGGCTCGGGCGTCACATAATCTTTGACCTACACTTGAATGGTTATGGATATGAGGGCAGTTACTTTAAAGATTAATTAAAAACTTTTTCTGTACAGAGCAAAACCTTTTATGATGGTGTGCACTGGTTACAGTGACACATCTCTACTCGCAAGCCTTTCTTTTTTTCTGATCTATTTACATTCTGCTCCTCTGTAGCTCCTTGAACAAATGTATAACAGCATAGCTTAGTTCACTGTTGGATGTCCTTCTAAGTCATAGCTGTATGTCTCTTTGAAGTTCTTATTCATACAGTGGTCTTAGTTTACCTAGTACATGTCTGAACAGACTTGCTAATTTAGAACTGTTATCCAAATAGATGCCCTGCTTTAAACTGTTGCTGGAAGTGTTGTAATGTGGTACATTGTCTGCATTCATATTATTTCTAAACAAATGCCACTTACACAAAATCATTTTTGTTATTGCATGTTCTCTGCGAATGTGAAAGTATGGTCTAAACTTAAAAGATTATCCTCACACCTAATTTCTAACAAATTGTGCAGCCCTTTTTTCTCAGACTGGTCCAGCAATTGTTAACTGTTGTATGGTATTAGTGCATTTTTCATCTCTTTTTAAGTGAGCGATAGTTGATATGCTTTTGCCCTTTATTCATGCTGTCTGCAAGTATTTAAATTTGTTTCTGTTCTCTGACTAACTTGCTAGTGAAAGACCTGCTTAAATAGTGTTTTTTTTTTTTTCCAGTAGTTTTCTTTTGTTTTGGTGTAATGGTACCTACTAAGACCTTGTGGTATTTTTCCGTCCTTCTAGTACATTTTGCTTTAATAATACTTTTTCTTTTTTGGTTATACAGATATTTTCTGTAATTTTTGTTGTGATATGTGTTGTATGTAGAGTGTCGAACTTTTATTTCCTTAGGCCTTGTGTGACTGTTATTGTCAGTGTTTTACTCCCTCAGCTGCTTTGTCTGCCATACTGAATATGAGGTTTTCTGATCACGTTCTACGTACTAGATTATTAGTCGCCAATTTTGGACAAGTTTTGCTGCATTTTTCAGTCCCATTTCGTATGAGCCATCATTGTTACCAGTTTGAGTATTTGCATAGTATATTATTAAACTGTTAATAAATACGAAGAATCAGCTGTTTGTTTATATCTTTAGTTCTTACTTCAGGTGTAAAATTGGCTCTTCTCTTAGGCACGTGCATTCAAACACTAAAGAACTGTTGAAGAGTGCCAATTTACAAGCTCTATATGGTTTTGTAAATGTTCCTTTCTTATCTTGGAAGTGTTTTATACTTTTTTCTTGAAATTTGTAGCTGTGCCTGGTTCTATGGGGCCCTAAGAGCGGCCCACTTGATTGGGGTTCGAATACCAGCCATGGCACTGATGGAGCCAAGTTGTAAGAAAAAGAAATGAAGTGGTTTTGTCTGCTCAGTTCTCCCAGGTGAGGGGGGGTGTAGAAAAGGTTTTGTGCACTTGGGGGGGGGGGGCACATGTGGTAGGTGCATTTCCCTGGTAGAGATTGGTTAACCATCCCTTGCAGAAGTGCGTGAATGTCCATTGTGGACAGTCCATTGCTATTCCATCTTCTCTTTCCCAGCAGAATGCGTGTGTTGGGATGAAGGGTTCAAAATAGAAAAATCCTCAAACTGTCCAGTGGCTGCCTAAGTGATGGCCTCTTTCACTGTCTATGAAGAAGGAATGAACGGGCTCAGTTAGCAGAAAAGGTGACGAATGATCAGTAGGCAGCAAGGTTAATGAGTTTAAAAAAATTGCTGTCATTTGGACATTTCTTTATACAGTTTCATGAGGTATTAGGACAGTTCAGGAAAAGTATTTCAGCAGATGTGCCTTGACTGTTTCAGAGCTAGAAAACCCTTTATTTCTTCCAGAATGGTGGTTTTATGTAGGTTGTAGTTTTACATTGAAAATTGTGGGGAAAATATTGAAAATCGCTGATGTTATGACGTTGTATTACCATCTGTAACGTCATTCTACAGGGGTTTAGCAGACATTAACATGTTTCTTTCAATTCTGTAATCTGCCATTGTTTCCAATATCTTTTAGAGTCTTTGGGAAACTGTACATAAGAAAGTTGTACATTTATAGATGTGGGACAAACTGACTTTCAGTATTGATAAATACTTCTTTTAGACGGTTTACATGTTCTCAATTGATTTGCTTGTTAATTAATTAATTGGTTTTATAGGCTGATCCTAAAAGAAAGATCGGTTATGTCTCATGCATACGTAACCGAAAGAACAATGAAAGAAGTATAGAGATTGTACCACATAAAGAAATCGTAATGTTAGGTGGAGAAAATCAAGCTTTCATGATTACTCTGTATGTTAATGCTTACATTTACATACGAGTTTAAGGTGCGACTCCTGCATTGCACCTGAGCTTTTGTTACTTTGCTGCACCTGTGAATTATCTGCCTGCGCAGTGTGCATCAGGTAGTACTAGTTGTAACAGCTCTTGTGAATGTTTTATCCATCCCTGGTTGTTGTTTAATATCTGAATCCTTAATGAAGATAAGGTGCAACAGTGTTGTTTTTTGGTAATACTGTGCATAAGTGGATAATTATAGCTGTGCCAGTGGGGAGTCTTACTGGGGATCTGGAGAAAGAGGGAGAAACCAGCCCCAGACTGACTGTGATCTCTGTGTGCCCTTAAGGGAAATTGTACTTTACTGTGTGTGTACTTCCCTCACTGTTGCCAGTGGTGATGACTGAGGCTCCTTGATTACTGGGCTAGTGTAGGGGTGTCGCAATAAGTAAACATCTCCAGTTTGAAATTCTGTGTAAAAAAAAAAAAAAAAAAAAAAAAAACGCTTCCCATAGTATAGTCTCCCACTGTTCACAGTTGCTCGAAGAGCTGCCATTTTGTCCGAAGCTGCTCAGTGTTTGGCAACGTTTAACAGAGGTCTGAAAGCTTCTGCTGAAATCCAAAGCATCCACTGCTAAAGTCAAAAAACTAAGTACTTTTTGAGTTTTCTTAGCACTTTGCTGACTGTATTTCATCTTGCTGATTTTTTACTGTATTTTCCTGTACTTTAAAAAAGCAGTTCCTTTACTTTAAGTAGCTATTATATAGCATAGACTAGATTTAGGTCTGTGAACCTATAATGTATTGTTACACTTAAGCATTATTCCAGCTGTCTTACATTAGGAGGGGCCTGCCTGCACCCTTGTGTGGCAGAAGTGTGTAGTCTGAACCTCATCTGAGTCTGATTACTGGAGGAAAGCCCATTGTGTGCTTTCCCATTGGTAACTTGGGTTAAAAGTGTTTAATTTAACCTGGATTTAAACCTGCATTTGCATGTAGATGCTCAGTGGGGTTCAGTGGTGCCCTGTGTAGAGACACAAATGCTTTGAAAGACTGTTTTCTCCTAGACATGTTTATGAACCCTCCCATGCTTCCGTGATGCATTGAGGGAAACTCAGTTTCTCACTGCGAAGCACTACCATAGTTTTCACCCATAGCTTTCAATAAAATAAGCCCCTTTGTTTGTCCTAGAGCAAAGTGTGGTCAAACTAGTCCACTCCCCAGTAGTTACAATACAAACCTTCCATAATGGATGTTCAGTTTCCAACCATTTTAGCCTCATTGATATGGGCATCCTGAGGCAGTGTAGTAATTGCCTAACGTACACTGAAAACCACTTACTCTAAAACAAACAAATACAATATGATATGTAATTACACTATGAATTTGGAATCATTTCTCTGCGGTAACAACAAATCCGACATTAAACAGGTTGTCAGCGTGCACGCACACACACACACACACACACACACACACACACATCCGATAAAAAATGTCCAAAGCTCCGTTTGCTGCTCAAAGTGGAAAGTATTCACAAATCTGAGTCTGTATTTTTCCAAAACAATGTACTGGGGTATTAAATTACATACAAAAAATCAAGTTAAGCGCTTTCATCTGTCTGTAAGTAGACATCATCAGAACACTTATCACCCCTCACACAAAACAAGGTCACAACATGGGTTCATAGGTTGGTACTAGGCTATCTGCCCTATGGCCTATACAAGCCTAGCCATAACAATTCCCTGGCTATTTCTTCCCACAATATTTACTTCCCTGGACCCCTGTCTAGCAGGGTGACTGACGTGATCCCTGGGGTGAATTTCCTATCTCCCATCCAATCATCAAGGCTCCTTTTTGAAGAGGGCTGAAGAGTCACTCTGCTTGACATGTATGGGCAGTCTATTCCAGAGTCTGGGGAGACTCTGAGTCAGGAACCTATCCCTCCAGCATGTTTTGTTCATTGTGATGACAAGGTTTAGATCCCTGGAGCGTGTAGCTGTGAGGGATTGGGATTTCTTAAGTGTAGCATGTCCAACACCTCTGGGTTTGACATGGCCTTGTATGTTAAGCAGAGATTGCCTCTGAGTAGACTATATGTGACAAGAGTATAGCTGGAGTTTTTTTAGACTGTCAGCATAGGGCATCTGCTTTAGGCCTGTGATTCTTTTAGTGAGGTATTTCTGCGGCCTTTCCAGTTATTGCAGATGTCTTGAGTCCCTTAGTGTTGGCCTATACTTCAGAGAAGTAGTCGCCAAACAAGAGCGGTCCCAGGGCTGAACCCTGAGGTACTCCATTTGTCACTTGTCTGGAGCTGGATTTTGAGTCTGCTACTTTTACAGTGTGGGTTCTGTCAGTAAGCCAGATGGCAACCCATCAAGTGACGTAGGGATTAATGCTTAGTAAGTTTATCTATGATTCCAGAGTGGGGGATGGCGTCGAAGGCCTTGGCAAGGTCCAGATAAGCTGTGTGGACCACATAATTTGTTTTATTTTCTTAACTTGGAGCCATACACTTAACTTTTTTTACTGTAGCACTTTAACTGGAGCAGAAGCTTGATAGGAAAGTTTCATATTCTGAGATGTCAGCTGTACAGATGAGACAGACTCTGTCTCTTGCAGCACTTCTAACCTGTTAAGAGATGCTGCCCTACTTTAAAATCCATTGACGTATGTGCAGCATCTTGTATCCCTTGCTTTATGATGGACACTGACACTGAAGGAAGACACTGCTTTAGCTGAAAACTTCAATGAATCTACAGCGTGCACAAGGTAAATTTAAGAAACATGTATTGTCTGTTAAACTGAGAAATCAGAACTGTAATTCACAGGTCAGGTAGATGGCTGCGATAGTTGGCTTCTTCCAGCTGCATGTGACTTCTTTGTGGTAACTGAGATTTGTTTCCAGTACTGTCTTTTTATCCATGTGGCTTCTTTCCTGAGTTTTGTTAGGGTACTTTTCTGTTCCTTTGAAGGGTTGTCTTCATCTTAAGCAATTAAGTGGATAATTCAGAGTGTAACACAGCGGATTATTGCAACAAAACATATCTTGGTACAGTTAATTTCACACAGTCACACAAGGAACCTGCTCCCACAGAATTACAAGCTGGTATGTTGTGAGAGAGACATTCCATGTGGAAAGTGAAACTTGAAGTTGCCTGCCAAAAAAGGGCCCCAGCAAAGCAGCATGGAATTCCTTTAGGCCATCCTGAAAAGTGCCCTTGTTCTACCCTACAAGGGTATGAATACAGTCTTGGAGTAAACACCACGGAAGAGAAATGCAGTGATCCTTGAAGGCTTTTTTTTTTTCCCAGTCAAAGCTGTCATTAGTCTTCCTAAATCTGTGCCCTTATCTGATTTACACTTGAAATACTGTTTTTAGAGCTATGCAGTGTAATTTATTTCCCATTCGTTCTCTGAGCTTTGGAGCACAACACGAGTACACTGTGCCAAACACTGAAACTGGTTCTGCTGACATATGGCAGCTGCTTGGATAACCTAGTCTGCTAAATTTTCCCAGCTTTATGTAACTTTTGTTACTTCGTCATTAGCACGATGGCTTTATCTGTCTCTTGCACATATGAAACCCACAACTGTTACGACAGTTGCCGAACATATTAGCGCAAAGGTTTCAGTGATGTCGTCTTTTCAGTTGGAGCCCCAAGAGGCTGACATAAAAATACAATACAGTAGGTTGTTTAATTTAACCAGTTTGTGTTTTTAGCGATGGCTAGCAGAAAAGTGTGCTCTTGGTTGCTACATATGATTCTTCTTCTAGTCAGTGTTTGGGGTAGATGGCCTCATCACAAGTTTAGACGAAAGAGGAGGCATAAATGACTCTGAATACATTCTAACACTACCAGGGTGTTAAAGCCTGAATATGTTAGGGTCATGGAGAGCAAATTCATAACAAAGACATGTACCTAGAGCATTTCTCCCCGGGCCTCTGCTGAAAATTGGCTTTGTTCCAAGTCGTACTTTCCCAGTTAACAAATGTTAAATAAAATAAATACAGGCCAGTAATGGGATTTGTACACCTACACAGTACTCACTGAAAGCTTTTCTCTGAAGTATTGTCTCTGAATGGAAAAAGTTCTGCAGGAAAACACAAAAGACAGTTATAAAGTATTTTAATATCTCCCACATGTCCCCACCCTTCTCTTTCTGTGGAGGGTTGCACCTTCCATGCCCACTGCTTAGTAATATCAGTCTTGAGGTCACCGTAAAATAGAGGGAGAAAAAAACTTGTTTGAGCAGTCTGGGAATTCACAGAAATTATGAACCAACTTTAATTTTTTTGTCAGAATATACTGAATCGAATTGACATCATCTACTTGTCAGAGAAGTATTTTTTGGCAGGCTGGTCAGGACACCAAGCAACATTAGCATGAATTACAGTTCTAGAAGTCCATTTTATTAGTTGTGCCGGGGCTAACAGCTGGCAAGATCATACTGAACTTATCAGATCTGTTTATTGATTCTTTGGGTTTGGGGGTTCACCTGAGACAATATGCAGCTACTACGATGTTTTTAAGTTGCGGCAAGTAATCTAAACACAGACTGGAATCTCTGGTATGTGTTTTTTTTTTTTTTTTTCCTTGTTAAAATTGCTTTGCAGCTGTGGTTGAAGTGGTTTATAAACAAGGTTAATCTCCCTACCATATAGGAGCACACACAGTTTTTTTTTTTGGTTACAATGTTAGCAGTTTTATGGACACTGTGATTGTAAGAATGTTCACTGTATGTTTTATTCACATTTATGACTTTGGGCAAAGGATAACTCTAGGGAATATTAACAGTGTGAGACCATGGGGTAAAATCTGAAATCCCTCGCCTCCACAGTCTATTTACAGAGTCTCACCATTGAGGAGTGCATGGACTGATTGGTTTAGCTGGGTATAAAAATGGATGGTCCTTAGGACTGTCATCAAGCTGGGCATAAAACAGTTGAGCCTTGGGACTTTCGCTTGGCTGGGCATAAAATGGATGGGACTTGGGACTCTCGCCCTAGCAAGGCATAAATTGGACAGGCCATGGGACTGTCACGTGGGTGGGCATAAAACGAACGGCCTTGGGACAGTTGTGTGGCTTGGCATTAAACAGATGGACCTTAGGATTTTTGCCTGACTGGGCATAAATCGGATGGGCCTTGGAACTGTTGCCTAGCCTCGGGAATGCCCAGCTCTTGCTCCATGGAATAAATGAGCTAATGGGGTTCAGCTAGAGGAGATACTGGGGAGGGAAAACACACTTGTATACTCTCACACCATTGTAAAATATGTACTTAACTGATTAGTCTTTGTTCAGTTAGCCCTCCTTTTCAAAAAATTATTTTCTGAGGTCATCATGTGAAACTTCCAGTCTTGACAGCGAAGTTGAAGAGTTCAGCATTGTTCAGTGAAAAAATAAATTCTGCAAACTAATGTCATACCTGTACAACACCCCTCTGTTTCCCATCACTGTAGAATGTAAGCAATGCTGTCTTGCACACTTAAACTACTTCATGGCAATGCATTTTGTCTTATCAACCTGAAGCGAGAACCTGAACATTTTATTTTTGCATCTTATCTCTGACTATTTATTGTAGCTTTAAAGCATGTCTTTTTCTTTTGTAGGCATGCTTTTCTTTTAACATACTTATCGTGCCAGAATGTGTCATAGTTGTTGTTGTTGTATCTTTCGGCTTTTCCCGGTTAGGGGTCGCCACAGCGGAACTCCGGTCCGCTAATGATTGGCAGTAGATTTTTCACTGGAATTTTATTGTATTTTGATATAGTACTAGTGTGTCCTGGCCTTCAACATTTATTTAAGTTTATCGTCAAGCAGTAGGGAGAGGAAAGAAATTATTGACTTATGTAAATTGGTATAAGATTATACAGTAGATCACATCTTTGAAATATCACTTCAGTGGTACAGCTTAAGAAGTACTGTAGCAGCCCATTAACAAATACCAGCGCATGGCTTGTGCATGCTTAGTGAACACTGTGCTGGTTTCATTCTCGTTTGTAAAATGACTACTGTACTAGATGGTGGCCTGGTCTTCTACCCATTTCTGGTTTAGTTTAAACAGGAAAAAATCTGAAGCTTTTGGTAGTAAAGCTGTTGAGGTGCTCATGTTCACCTCTAGATAATGATAGGCTGCTGTCGGATCTGTGTCAAACCATTGAACGATCTGTTGACTGCTATTCATCGAGACCACAACATCAAAGAATTAGTGCAGCGAATGTTAATTTTGCTGACTCCCACTTTATCGAATTGCTATAGCTGGCCTACATCGCAGACTGTATCGTAACCCGGTAAATAATTACATTAAACACAAAACACTCTCCATACTCAATATACATAGCATATAAACTAAATTACTAAAATGTCCAATAGTACTCATGAAATCTGTTTACACAGTGACTTTACAAAACGGGTACTATGTTTACTATCCTGCTTTGTATTTCACTTTAAAGTAATCTGGTTATAAAAGTGTATTGTATAATTCATTTTACTTTTTAAGTTAAAGTAGACACTCACAGGTGCATATCAAGTGTTGCTATACTTTAATATGACAGTGCTTTCTTTGTACAGTATTTCTAAATAACTGCTGATGTTATTCCACAATATGTGTAGCTGTCATAGCAGCTGGCCAGCTAATATAATTTGAGATAATCTTTGGTAATCAGGTCCAGGGTACCCAAAAAAGTTAAAGCTAGCCAACGGATCCACTTAATGCAGTTTTAATGTAGAACACACATATATGAACCCATAAAATTTAAAAACAACAGCGTTTTTGTTTCTCGCAAGTAGACTTCATTAGATGTGGACAGTGATTTTGTACAATCCTAAAACACAAATTAACTACTGGTTAAAGCTAATTACCATGAAATTCATGAATATTCATCACCTTTTGAACAGTTCTCAGTAACCTATAAACACATTCTTAAAAACGTGTAGTAAATAAAATCACAGTCACTAAAATAGTTTAAAACAGTTTAAAACACAGCTTAATAAATGAATTACAATAAGTGTGTTTCATTTTAAAATGAAAATCACTATTTTATATGTCTGCCCACATCTGATGAAGTCTACTTGCTAGAAACAAAAATGCTGCTGTTTTAAATTTTATGCGTTCATGTATGTGTGTTTTACATTAAAACTGCATTAAGTGTATCCGTTGGCTGGCTGCAACTGTTTTGGGTACCTTGGACTTGGTTTTTGTGAATTTTTGGTGCCTTTTGCTGTTATTTGTGGATAATCTTTGGTAATATAAACGTTTGCTGAATGAATTCTTTGATGTTGTGGTCTCGATGAATAGCATTTCGATGAAGAGCTCGTTCACTGATGTGACATAGTTCCCTGCTATCCCTGTAGCATAAGCCATTTTGTTCATTATGGCTGCATCTTATCCATAAAGCCTATGCTAAGCATAATTATATTTTTCCATTCATGTTTTGACGTAAACTGTTCCTTGAACTAAATGTTGTAGGATATTCTTGCATCTGTGAATATGTGTGTGGGTGTGTGTATATGGGTTTGTACCATATGATCGAAAATTTACATGACTGAAAGCTGAAATATCTAAATTGTGGAATATTGAAAGCATTTCTAATGCATTGGACAAACCCCTGTGCATCCCCACACCCCATGCTAATTATATATACTAACTCCAGGATTGCACAATAGTGGAGAAGGGGCACATTCCCATGTTAGATGTTTCACAATTTAGATGATGTTCGTCGTCTCCCATTGCTGCAGTCCTGACAAATGGGTACTCCGCTGCCCACCATCGGCCCGAGTACCAAAGGGCTAGATCCGGCGTCGGTCACAGGCGCCTGAGACTGACGTAAGTACTTGTCAGTACAAATGCGCATGACCGACGCCATAACCTCAGTCTTTCTTGCCGCATGGTCCTCAGCAGAAGCAGTTTTTGCAAGTGCCGTTCGGCGTTCTGGAACTGTCGGTTTTCGAGTTTCAGACCGGATACCAAGTTGGCTAAGTACCCTGTTGGGAACATTTTTTGTCTTTTTCTTGCCTCAGTATTGCCGGATGTCAGAAAAAGTTAATAACTGTATTTCTTGTGGGAAACAGATTCCTCATAGGGATTACCATTCACTCTGCATTCCTTGTTTAGGGCCTGAGCACGACGTTGTTGGGTGTCGCTTTTGTGCTACATTTAACAAGCACACTATTAAACGACGGTTGGACTGTGCTAGGCTAGTGTTTGGTAAACGTAATTATAACATGCCGTCGGATTCTCCGACGACTGGTTCTTCTAAGAAGCACAAAGATAAGTCTTTGCGGTCCAGACAGGATGAGGCGCCCACTCAGGACGCCGGTTCTGTGGAACCACTGACTGCTTCAGTGGCTCCTTCTGACAGTTTACCAGTGTGTCTAGGGGAGCCTTTGTTGCTGCAGGAAGTGGCTTCTCCTGTGTTAGGCCAGGCTGAGGGTGCTTCTTTGTTGTCAGTGTCTTCCTCCCTTCATAGGGTAGTTGGACCTCCTCCTTCTCAGGGCAAAGGCCATTCTAAATCTAAGTCTATCCCTGCTGGTGCTAATCCCAGGGTCCAGCTCCTAGGAAGCACATGTTAAAGATGGCTGAAGATTTGATTACTTTAATTAGGGTTCCATGCCCCCTGTGAAGAGGCCCAGGATAGACACAGAGTTGGAGGGTCTGGTTCAGTCTCCCAATGAGTCAGATTCCTCTGTGGAAGAGCTTCAGGATTTCCCTCCTCCCTCTGATTCGGAGGCTGAGGACGCTTACTCCTCTGGCCCCTCCAGAAGATTTTTCTTTCTCTGAAACTTTGCATTCCATGAGGGAACATTTCCAGTGGGATGGCCAGGATTATTCTGATTCTCGTAAAGGCTGAGAGAATTCTTGTTTTGCCTCAGCACGGCCTTTGGCTATTCCCCTGTACTGATGTTGTTCAGGATGTATTTTCTGAGGCTGCCCTTAACCCAGATTCTCTGCCCCCTGCCCCAGTTAAACCGGATAGATACTACAGGGTTCCGAAGCCACAAGTACTTGTATAAGAGTCCTAGGGCTGATCCAGAAACTATTTCTCAAGGCCCCAAAGGTGTTAAGGCTTCTGTGGTTAAGAATCCAGTTCCTCTGGACAAGGATGCTAGGGCCCTGGATAGGTGGGGTAAAAGCTGTATACCTCTTCTACTTTGGCTATGAGAGCTTTAAATTGTCAATTTCATATGCTCAGGTATCAGAATTATTTGCTAAGTCAATTGAAATGTAAAGTGGATGCTTTGTCTGAAGGTGTTGACTGTAAGGAGCTTCAGGATTTAGTGCATGCTTCAGACCAGGTTGGTAAGCATTCTTTGCAGTGTGGTTTTGATGCTTTACAAGCTTCTTCCAGGGTGGCTGCTACTAGTTCTGTTGTTCGCAGACATGCCTGGCTTAGAGATCAGTCCTTGTCAGAGCATGTTAAGGCTCGCATTATGGATGCTCCTTTGCAATCTGATGTTCTTTTGGCCCTCCAGTGGAATCAGTTTTGAAAAAATGGAGGAAAAGCTAAGTCTATGCAGACGGTAAAGGACTTCTTACAGGTTCAGCCCTCTAAGTTCAGTAGGAATTGGCCTGCTAGGGATGGTCTTTCCCTCTTCGGATTTTCATTCTAGGGGCAGGTCGAGGTGGTAGGGGTAGGGCTTCCTCTCAGGGCCCTGTTACTTCTAGGCCTTAGAATTCTTTTACCCCTTCTGCTGGGGGTGGCAGGGGTCAGTCCTTTCGAAGCAGTCCCAATGACCTGTGTCTTCAGCTGCCGGACTCTGCTTTGCTGGCAGCTCCTCTAGGAGGAAAACTGGGACTTTTCAAAGGAATTGGCATTTGGTTACCCAGGACAAATGGGTATTGGACATTATAACTCGAGGCTACAAGTTTTATTTTCACACATTCCTCCTTTCAAAGGTATGCCGGATGTGCCTCATCAGCAAAGACTGGAAGCAGGCACAGATTTTTTCTCTGCGTTGGGAGCAATACATGCAGTTCCTTCTGTGGACAGGGGCACGGGTTTTATTCCCGTCTTTTCTTAGTGCCAAAGAAGGGAAATACTTGGAGGCCCATTCTGGATTTATCCATTCTAAACACCTTTCTGGAAATTCCAAAATTCAAGATGTTGACACTGCAGCAGCTGTTGCCTATGCTAGGCAGAGATCACTGGATGGTGACTTTGGATCTCAAAGAGGCCTATCTTCACATTCCTATCAGGCCCAGTTGCAGGAAATTCCTGAGGTTTCGGACTGGGAATTTGCATTATCAGTTCTCTGCATTGCCCTTTGGCTTATCTACTGCGCCCAGGGTATTCACAAAAGTCCTGACTCCAGTAATAGCTTTTCTCCGGCTCAGGGGAATTCAAATTTATCCTTATCTGGACGATTGTTTGATACTGGCTCAGGGCAAGCACGAACTTCTTCGACATCTGCAGTACGTGATGGCAGTTTTCAGATGCCTAGGGTATTCTGTGAACGAAATAAAATCCAGTCTAGTACCCTCACAGGAGTTGTGTTTTCTGGGTGTGAGACTGAATACAGCTACTCAGATGGCATCTCTTACCCCGGACAAACAAAGAAATCTTCACCTATACTTCCGACAGCTATCCGTAATGTCCATGCTGACTGCAAGGACAGTCCTTCAAGCCTTGGGGTTCATGGCATCTTGCATTCTAGTACTTCCCAATGCCAAACTGCATATGAGGAAGCTACAGTGGTATCTCAAAAGCGTTTGGACTCAACACAGCCACGATTTGGATACTGTCATTCGGATTCTCCCTTGCATTCAGAAAGAATTTGTGTGGTGGGCTCAGGAATGTCACCTAAACAAGGGACTCTCTGTGACCCAACCGGAGGCAAGTCAGATATTAACGACGGACGCCTCGGAGTCAGCCTGGGGAGCTCATTTCAAAGGAAAATGGATTCAAGACCTTTGGCCCCCGGAGTTGCTTCACTTGCATATCAACATGAAGGAGATGCTGGCGGTACAATTTGCCTTAAAAGCATTCAAGGATCTACTTCGACCGGGACTGGTGTTGATTCGAACAGACAACACAACTGTCATGTGGTACATCAACAAGCAGAGGGGTACTCATTCTTACCCTCTTTGCAGAAAAGCAATGCTGTTATGGGAAACTGCTTTGGATCTGCACATCACTCTTCGAGCACAGTTTCTGCCAGGAGCACAAAATTCGTTAGCAGATGTTCTGAGCAGACAGATGGTGGATCCTCACGAATGGAAGTTGGATCCTCAGGTATTTCGTCAGTTGACCATGGCTTGGGGAACTCCCTCTGAATTCCCAACTGCCTCTGTTTTGCACAAGGCTGTTTCATCCGAAAGCCTGGAAAATAGATGCACTATCCTTCAGTTGGAGCAACCTTCACGTGTATGCCTTTCCTCCTCTGCCTCTTCTTCCACAGGTCCTGTTGAAAGTCAGGAGGGACAAACCTTGCATGATCCTTATAGCCGGATTGGCCTCGCAACATTGGTACCCTCTGCTGAGGAGCCTAATTCACGGACACCTTGGCCATTACCGCGGATTCCTCACTTATTGTCTCAAGAAAACAATCATTTTCTCAATGTCAGGGTGCAATCCCTACATCTGACAGCCTGGCATTCAGTTTTAGAGGATGAGGGCCTTCAGCTCCCTCAACAAGTTTTGATGTCCTTTGGAAGCCAGGCCCTAGTATTCGGAAAGTTTATGCTGATAAATGGAAGAGATTTTTTCTTTGGAGTTCAGCTGAAGGCCTTGATGTCACGTTGCCTAATTTGAGTTGTACTTGGCAATATTTGACTATGTTACTGGACAAGGGTTTGTCCTTCTCGTCTATAAAAGTGCATGCTGCAGCTATTTCTGCTCACTATGATGATGATCCTCCTTTATTTTCACATCCTTTGCTTAAGCAGTTTCTTAGAGGGGCAAAGAATATAAGACCCCCACGAAGGGCTCCCACTCCTGCCTGGGATCTTAATTTTGTTTTGGAAAAGCTGACTCTGCCTCCTTTTGAACCTGCAGCTGTGGCTGAATTGAAGTTGTTGTCCTGGAAGACTGCTTTTTTATTGGCTGTTACTTCTGCTAGAAGGGTGTCTGAATTACAGGCTCTCATGGCAGTGGAACCTTTTCTGATTTTTCACCAGGACAGAGTTTCCTTGCGTACTAATCCTACTTTTCTGCCTAAGGTAGTTTCTAATGTGGCATTGAACCAATCTATACATTTGCCTACTTTTTATGCTAACCCCCAAAATGAAGGGGAAAGAGTTTTGCATTCTTTGGATGTGCATAGGCAGTTACGGTATTATTTGTTCAGAACCAATGAGTTCGGAGATCTCAACAGTTATTTGTTTCTTTTGCTGTGGCTTCAAGTGGGAAAGCTGTCTCGAAACAAACTATTTCCAAGTGGATCGGCCATTGTATTGCTTTTTGTTACTCTCATCATGGTAAGAAGGTTCCAGTAGGGATCAGGCCTCATTCTACTAGGGCTACGGCCACCTCTACTGCTTTTTTGAGAGGGGTAGCTAAGACATTCTAGAGGCAGCTACTTGGAGTTCTGTACATACCTTTACAAAGCATTATCATTTGCCTCTTTTTTCTAGGTCTAGGGCTGGGTTTGCCACTGCTGTCTTACAGGGCATGTCTGCAGCTCCTCCTGCTATTTAGTTGGCCAGCCTCCCTTTTTCCATTGCTCTGGGATTCTACCCATTTGTCAGGACTGCAGCAATGGGAGACGACGAACATAGTACAGTTTTGTACCTACCATAAATGTAGATGTTCGAGGATCTCCATTGCTGCAGTCCTATTTTCCTCCCTCCTTCCCCTTTTTTTTTAGATTGGGGTTTTGGGTGGTGTTTTTGCATTCTGACGTCTGAGGCAAGAAAGACTGAGGTTATGGCGTCGGTCATGCGCATTTGTACTGACAAGTACTTACGTCAGTCTCAGGCGCCTGTGACCGACGCCGGATCTAGCCCTTTGGTATTCGGGCCGATGGTGGGCAGCGGAGTACCCATTTGTCAGGACTGCAGCAATGGAGATCCTCGAACATCTACATTTATGGTAGGTACAAAACTGTGCTTTTTGGCTTTCAGTCATTTAAATTTTACGATCCTATGGCATAGACGCATGTATATTTGTGTATTCAAGTTTATTCTTGCACCTGTAAATATGTTTTGTTAATTTCTTATTTGATCCTATTCACCTGGGCAGTGCCTGTAAATGGCCCATTGGGATCAGTGCACTACCCCGGTAAGCAAATACAAAGAAATAAAAAAAAAATAGGAAGCATAAAGTGATTCTGGTGTGCTGTTTAGCATAGCTTGACTGTTGCCTTTCCATTTTCTCACAGGAGCAGCTTGACTTCTGTTTTGACCGAACCTTACACACAAACTCCTATTATTTTAAAACAATGTATCCTTTTTAAACAGACCCTTAACAAGTGATTACAAATCCACAGTCCAAATGTAGGTGGTTGCTTTATCAGCTGTTGCATTTTTTTTTTTTTTATTCCTTGGGTAAACTGCCCTTGAAAGGGGTGACGCATAAGAACTGGAGAGGTCAAGATCAGTCATGAAACACTGGTTTGTACTTGTTGTGAGACCACAGCACTTAGCAAGCCTTATTTCAATATCATTAGCTCATTTGGCATATATTCCAGCTGTATATAGTTTTCTAGTATTTAATGGCTAGGTGGTAGCATCTGAGAGCAACGAACACTGTTGATTTTTTAAAATTTTTAAAATTGCTTTCCTCTGGGGCCTCACTGCTGTTATTTTCCAACTGTAGACAATTCACAGAACATTACTTTGCAGAAATAATACAGTGAAACATCAAATGGATTTATTGGATGTGAATTGGCATTTATCTGAATTGTGTAGCCAGGTGTAAGTGAAAAGGAAATCATTTTCTGTAGGTAATGGATCAGATCATGCAAAATATTACCCAGAATTATTTGCAAACTTGATTTGCCTGTCCTTGTTGCATCTTAGCACATGAAGGAGGAGTATGTGATATCTTTCCAGTGACGTCATTATGAGCCTAATGCATTTGTTTGAAGTACGACAGTAGAAATGTGTCAGCAGAGCTAATATTTAAAACACCAAAAACCTCTGCCATCGGGGTTTACCATAATGCACACTCCAATACTGAGCAAATGGAAGTTCAATAAAAATCGGACAGCACAGGTAATCGTTAATAGTATTTATTATTTTACAGTCCACGTTGAGCGCTTTTGTCCAACCATATGTAGGACTTCATCAGAACTAATTAAAAAGCTACCTGATCGCTTATTTATATAATATCCAATTAATGAAACAATTGTTATTAAAAATTTAAAGAAACAGTATTATCTCTTATAAATGTATTATACAAGACCATTCCTCTTGTTAAAATACACAGAAAAACAGTATTGGACCATAAAGTTATTTCCATAATCCTCGTATACTTTAGGAATACGAGTTTATGTATATATTATAAAATAAATACCAAGAATATTTGATACAAAGGGCAATTGTTTCATTAATTGAACACTATATAAATAAGCAATCCGATAGCTTTTTAATTAGTTTTGATTAACCTGGTCTCAGTACAGCACTGTGGCACAGTGTTGTTTTCATAGTGTTGTTATTTCTAAACATTCAGCCTCTGCATATGTTCTGGTTGATGCTTACAGTGCTGAAATATTTATTTATTAATTTATTTAAAGAATGCTCCCTTTAATGGATACCATGTCCTCCCACAGCTGTGCTCCTTGTAGTCCCTTATAGAGCAGGCACCTTAACCCGAACAGAAAGGAGATTTTGGTTCTGACGTAACATGCTGATATGGGCTGTAGCCATAGAGGTTTTGCATACTATTTTATTCCATCATAGTGCAATCTACTGTTTCCCAGCCACATCCACTACTAGCATTTACTTTTACCATTATTTCTTTTAGTGTCCAGTTTACTTTGTACTAGCCCATTGCTTCAAGAACTGTATACTTGTTGCTTTGTTCTTAGTTGCAATACTGAGGTTCTCAGTCCTCCGTCTTACTCTATTAACTCCACCATTGTCACTGAATACCTTCTTAGGTGGATCATGTTTGCTTATACAGCAATTAATAAAGTTATTTACAACTTTTGTTTTTCTTTTTGTATTCTTAACACTTCAAACAGTGAGTTATGTAAACCGATCAGTAACATGAATGTACCACGTTGAAGTTCACATGGGTCCACCGAACTCTCCCATGAACCATCCTGATCTCCTGTGGAACATTTATTCATGTTGGAGAAGCTTTCCCCTATCCTAGCTTTACTTCTTAATCTTCCATCTCCAAAATTTGGAACACGGTCTCTCATAATGTTTAACTGATGGACAAAATGCGGAACTCGACCTTTCATAACATGTAACAAATGGACAAAATGTAGGTAACAGCATCTCATAACATGGACAAATTCTGGAACACTTACTAACAACTTCCAGCTAAAAAGCTCACAACATGGTTAAAATGTGATCTGATGTTGTCATTTTTATTTATCCCTCAACCTGTTGGTCTTGGATCTAACTCACAAGCTTTCCAAAGCTTAGGCTCTGAAGCTTAATCTTCTCTTCTACCCATAATGCCTCATTCCCCCATATACCTCAGATCTTGTTTGCTAATCTACAAGAAGCATCGTGATCTGATTGCTCAAGCTCTGCCGAGAGTTTCTAGTGAAGTTTTTGCATATAAGTCAATTATTCTTCTCTCTTAGTACTTTTTTCTCTTTTCCCCTATCTCTGCTTATATATTAAAAAAAAAAAAAGCATTGGCTGGTCTGTTCTTGTGTGACATTTTCCTCCTTTCCCTTTCTACTTTATCTGTGAGATGTCTGATAAACTCTTAAGTTTAAAAAAGTGCACTCCCTGTGGGCACAAGATTTTTTTTATCTGATGCCCACAGGGTGTGCATGTATTGTCTTGGCCCATCTCATTTGGAAACCACCTGTTCCATCTGTGAGGAGTTTCAACCCTTGTGCATTGACCGACTGCCGCAATTCTTTCCTCTGCCCCAGTGGCAGGCTCTTCTACTTCAGAGGCTCCAACCCCCTCCAGAAAGCATAAGGAACACAGGAAACATTCCCCGGACAAATGTGCCTCAACATAAAATGAGCCTCCCAAAAAGGCTCCCAGAGCATTGGATCCGGCATTCTCAGATCCGAGTAAGTCTACTGACTCATCTCGTCGGCCCTGAGCTCCTACTTCGTCCTCGGGACTGACTCAAACTGCCTCGGGATTTTTCTTATGGGACAGATCTCCCAAAACATCCTTGAGACCACCTTTCATGTCTGCTGTTGGGTTTTCCCATAGTCTTTCTGGATCTGAGGTGGATAGACTTGAGACAAATCCTTCAGACACAGATCCAGATTGGGGGGGGGGTTTACCAGCTGTGTCAACCGCATCCTCCACCAGGTCCATGAGTCGACTTTCTCCTTTTAGGCCTGTTGGTCCTTCTCCTAACTGACCTCCTGCTTCTGAGTCTTTGGGTCTGAAGGCCTCGAGATTCGAGGGGTCAGAGTTGGTATTGATTATCTTTTCAACTATTACAACTTCCCTGACTTGCTCATTTCAACCATGTTGGAGCTAAGTGGCTCTTGGAGCTGAAACCTTGACGTTGGTTCCAGGGGTTTGAATCCGACTCTGAAGTTTTCAGAGCCATCACTCCCCCTCAGAGCCTCTGTGTTCAACAGCTTGGCATTGACTTCCCCTTCAGAACAGACTGCCAGTAAGGCTTGTGTGTGTTCTGCCCAACAGCTTCGACTCCAGGGAGAATATCTTTGTTGTTTCTGGGCCTGTCTGCTTTTGAGATGGTGGAGAGGGTTCTCTCCTTACCAAGTAGATCCTCAGCTACAATGCCTTCGGATCCACCCCTCACCTTCTGGGATACTGTGTTGAGACCCCAGATTAGCCACCTCCAGGACCCCTGTCCCTGCAGTCTCCAAGCCATTCCACCTTTGGAACCTCAGGTCTCTTGTGATACCTCCTTGAGGAGGATGTTTCAGAGAAGTACCCCAGAAGAGAAGGTGGAAGAGCACCTGGATTCTTCCCAAGAATCCATCACTGAAGACTCCAATTTTGAGGAAAGGGGAAGGGTCCCAGAGATCTCCACCTGAGTATGTCTCCTTTGGGGACATCTTAAAAATACTGTGCCAAAAGGGTAGTTGGTCTACCCAAAACCCTACCCCAGAGGAAACTGTGTTTTTGGAGGCTTTCGTGTCTGGCCCATCTACTTCTTGGGTGTCCTCCCTGCTGATGCACTTTATCGAGTTAGTGTCAACTAGGGCATGGAAGGAGCTGGACATTGTAAAACCTGTCCCAAAACGTGCAGATAGGATTCCTAGTGTCCCAACAAACTGACCACATTGATTGCTTTTGTCTGAAGAAGTTTGCTATTCTGTCAAACGAAAAGCTTTTAACTTGAATAAACATCTAGTTTACTCTTGGATGCTGTCCTGCAGTTTTCGTCCTTGTGTTGGTTTTCCTAGTTTGCTTTTTGCCTGTTTGGATTTTAAACTGACCACATTGGACCAAAGGAATCCCAGTAGTTGTTATGGTTGTTGCAGCAGCTACCAAAAAAGGATCTTGCTCAGGAAAGCTCCACTGTCCATCACCCCAGCAGAGAGTCTAGGGCCATGGACATATTTGCCAAGAGAATTTATGCTTCAGCCACTTTCACCCTATGAGCACTAAACTGTTTTTTCTCATTTTACTAGGCTACAGATGGATTAAATCAAAGAACACTCTAGCTCTGCCTCTGAGTTCAGGTCTGATGAGGAACAGAAGGTCTGTTCTTCCAGAATGGATACTCTGCAATCCGTTCCCAATGCATTCAAGACATTAATTTCCCACTCTTCAAAGGGCACCTCTAGGGCTGCCAGTTAAGGCATTGCCAATAGGCATCATGTCTGGATGTGGCTGTGTGACTTTGCGGAAGCTTTCAAGGAGTCATTCGTCAGTGCACCCTTTGGATCATCATTGTTTGGGCCCACTGTCAGAGATGCACACTCCTGTAGCAAGAAAGATGTAAAGACCTTGTCTGCTATCAGAATCCGTTTTTCTACTCCACAAAGATCATTCTCCAGGAATCAGCATGGTGGTAGAAAGTTGTGGTTCAAGAAGTCTCAAGGTCCTTTTCAGGAATCTCGGGGAGACACCCCCCCCCCTCCAGAGGCATTGGGGGAGACAGTAATAATGGTAGGCACTGTCCATGTGGCAGAGGGTGTCTGCAAAATCAAGGGTCTTGAGATTTGTTCTTGGACAGACCCTTTCATAGCTAGTGAGGGGTTGCCCAACTGTCACTCTCTGGAGACAGTCTTGGGGGGGGGGGGTGTTTATCTTGGATCCCAGAAGTCTGGACAGCCGTCATAAACAATCTGTGGGTGTAATGGAACATATCCAGAGGCTATTCCATTCCCTTTTTAAAACATCCCAAACCAAACTAATCCCTCCCCAATGTTCTTCCCAGTTAGAGGGAGTCAGAAGCTTTGGAGATTGCAGAGGAACTGGCAAAAGAGTCTTCCAGATGGTCCCCCAGGTCAGATTGGATCAGGGATTTACTCAAGATTCTTTTTAATACCAAAAAGGACTGCGGATCTGAGGCAAATTTTGGACCTGACATCCCTGAACAAGTCAGTAAAAAAACTCAAAATTCAGTATAGCCACGGCCCTGTCCATTTTATTTCTATTGCTAATTTATGATTGGATATGCTCAATAGACTTGAAGGATGCGTATCATATCAAAATGAGCGGACACTCCAGAAAGTATCTTCGCTTCAGGCTGAGAGCCAATCACTTCCAATTCAGAGTCTTCCCTTTTGGTCTCACCACAGCCCAGAGGGTGTTCATCAAATGCATGGTGGTAGTCGCAGCTCACTTGAGACTGCAGGGATTCTATACATTTCCTTACCTGGACGATTGGCTCCTCACTACTCCAACCAGGCATCTACACGCTCAAGTAAGGGATTATTTGTTACACCTAGCGCATAACTGTCAATATGCAGAAATCGCAGTTGGACCCTGTCCAAGTAATGGACTTCATAGGCGTGCATCTAGACACATCCAAAACCCGGCCTTTTTCCCTCCAGACAGAATTTCCACTCTAAGACTACATATCAGACAAATTCTGTCAATACCGAATCTGCCAGCAAAATTAGTTCTGAGAGCATTGGTATCTGTTGCTGTCACGATTGCAATGTTATCTACAGCAAGACTACACATGAGAATTCTGCAGTGGATATTAGCAGTCCAGTGGTCCTTGCACCAACATCTCCTAAGCTTTCTGAGCAAACTTTTAAAGAGTGTTCAAAGACTTGCTTCTGTGGTGGCTTCATTGTTCAGATATTAAACAAGGCCATCCCTTTGTCTCCCCCCAAATGCAATGTTGACCATGCATGCCTCTCACATAGGGTATGGGTATGGGGGATATTTCCTGGGAAGGATGGTCCCTTGCGTGTGGACATCACAGGAGACTAATCTGACTGTCAACGTCCTAGAGATTAGAGATCGGTCCTTCTAGTGTTGCAAGCCCCACACAGCTTTCTTCCTCTAGGGACTGTTGCGATACAAACAAACAAATATGTTAGTTGTTTGGTTCCTTCTTGCTTATTCATGTATCAGGATTTACCCACTGTGTCGAGAGGCAGTGAGAGTGCGGTAATGTGCAATGTCTACCAACTGCTTTCCAATTGCAGTGCATATTCTGGGGGAGTACAGCATTCTAGCAGACGGGCTGAGCAGAGTCTTGGTGATGACTCGCGACTGGTCTCTCAAACAGTTGGTGGCAAGCATGATCTTTCACAAATGGGGTCAACCCTGCTGCAGTCTCTTTGTGTCCCCTCACAACAACAAATTTTTTGCTATGATCCTCCTCTGGGACCATCTCCAAGCAATGCCCTAGTTCATGCTGGGCACCCTGGTGTACTTTACACATTCCCACCTCTACCTCTCATTCCCAGGTTTCTTCAGAAAGCACACCGGTTGAAGAGAAGTAATCCTCATTGCTCCTTTCTGGCCTCAGCAAGTCTGATTCACATTCCTGTGGTCTCATCTCATCTACCCTCCATGGTCATTGGAACCAGTTCTAGATCTATGGGTCTATTTTAAAATGTCGACAGCTCACAATGTCGACTCTGAATTGTTCAACACCAAAATGTCAAACTACGAAAAAGTGAATGGCCATATTTATTTTATTTATTTATTTATTTATTTTACATTTGTTGACCGGGAGTGTCCGACTGGACGTAGGTCCATTTTCAGCGGAGGCCCTGGGAGAAAAGCTCCACAGTTAAAATAAACACAGTAGTTAGGTCGGATTACATAGCAATTAACAATATCATATAGCAATTACTTACAACATATTTACAGATGAAGAATATAGTACATAAAACATGGAAAGAAATCAGTTGGCCAAAAAACAATGCCACACATAAACTACTATATTTAAGTGGGGGGCTTCACCCCCACACTCCCCAACGTGGGGGGCTGTGCCCCGCATCCCTCCAACTAAATATTCTAACTCTGAGACGACACTACACTCAGGGAAAGGGCATGTGTCAGAGAACGGCCAACTGAAATCTGTTATATGGCTGCTCGCTATTGTCGTAGTTCGACATTTTGGTGTCTAACATTTCAGATTTGACAGTGTGAGCTGTCGACAATTTAATATAGACCCAGATGTACTGTCCCACCCATTAGGGCAGACCCACCCAGATCTCTCAGGCCTAAAATAACCACATGGTTTCTTAAATTCTGATGATGGCTAGACATTGCAGGCTTTCTTCCACTGTCCAAAAGATTTTGATTTTCATCCCATAAACCATCCATTAGGAAAATTTATAAGAACAAATGGAAAAGATTTTCCACATGGGCTCAACTGAAGCAGTTGGATCTCTTTACTGCTCCCATTCCTGCGGTTTTAGACTTCCTTGCTGATATTTCCACAATGGTGAACGTACTTCACTGTAAATGTGCGACTGGTGGCCATTTCAAATTATCACACTGGAGAAAATGTTCATTGCTGGCTTCTTCAAAGTTGTGCAAAACCTTTCTTAGAGGTACCTTTTTGCTTTGCCCTCCTGTTGAGGATCCCATCCCTCCTTGGGATCTGACTGTGATTCTTCAGGCACTAGTCCATCCACATTTTGAACCTTTGGCCAAAGTTGATTTGAAATTCCGTTCTTGGAAAACTGCTTTCTTGGTGGCCATCACTTCTGCTAGAAGGTTGTTTTAAATTACAAGCCCTTTTCCATAAAGACAGTCACTTTATGTACCAACCTTTCCTTTTCAGTCATAGTTGCTACAGAGAACAATATTAACCAGTCCGTCAACCTACCAGTTTCCTTTCCCGATTTTCAAAACAAGGGAGAGTATATCTTTCATCTATTAGATGTTCATAGATAACTGTGTTTTATTGGACAGGACAAAATCATTCAGGAAGTCTGATCAATTGTTCGTATCCTTTACCAATATCATAAAATGAAAACCAGTTTCTAAGACCATGTTAGCCAAATGGTTAAAAGATTGCTTGTCTTGTGTATGCATTTAAGGATATATCTTTACCCACATAAGTCAAAGCCCATTCTACCAGGTCCATGTCACCATCCCAAGCTTTTTGATCTAGGGTCTCTATTGATGATGATTGTGCAGCAGCTTCGTGGTCAAACTCTCATACTTTTGTGTCACACTGCAATCTAGGTACTACTAGAAATAGAGTTGTCTTTGGTTCTAAAGTGTTATGGAATATCCTTCCATGAGGGCTGCCCAAGGTTACTGTAGTTGGGGACTCTGTCCCACAGGTTGAGGAATTAATGAAAATGACGTAATCAGGTAAAGAAGTTATGTACTCACCATAATGTTCCATCTGTGTTGTCCATTTTCATTCTTCTTCAACATTCCCTCCCTCCTTACCCCTGTGAGTGGCTGTGAAAGACCTGACAGATATTCTTATAGGAACCAAAGTTCCTGTTTGAGCTCATGAACCTTGTTCTTTCTCTTCCTGTAGTTAATTAATTGTATGTATACTTCTCTATATAGTCTGCAATATGTTACAGCAAACTCGATCTGAGGTAATCTGTGGGGAATGATACATTATGGTTAGGGAAGGAGC